>NC_141534.1:214105000-214135000 GCF_021556685.1 Rattus norvegicus | reverse complement strand
CCAGATTTTGGGAGCTGTCACTCATGCTGGGTTGGGCCTTGGTGAGGTGGCTGTTTTTGAGCCATTTCTGCTCCTGTAAGTGACCCCCTCACCTATATTCCTGTGAGTATCTGTAAAGTCATTTCCTCAAGTTGGACTTCGGTGGTATTCATACTTTGGTTTGTCATGGTATTCCTATCTGGGGTGAGTAGATGTATGCGTTCTGTCACCCCGGAGAAGTTTTGCCACAACAGTAGCCCAGGATTGCCTCCGACTAGGAAGCTGATCTTTATATGGCAGTGTGTGCTGTGTGTGCCTGTGCTCGTGTATTTGTATTCAAGCGTGCCCATTTTCAAGTGTCTACAGACATGGAAGGAGCGTCTCGTCTGTCAGTGGGTGAATCTTTACACTTGAGTGTCTGTATATATGTGTCTTGTGTGGTAAGTTGGGTGGGAGTGGGTATTGCTTTGCATGTGTGAACAGGAACAGCACATGTTGGTGTTGGCATTATCTCTAGGCTCTGCCCAATGGTTACCTAGCAACAGCCAGGTACCAGTCTGCTCACATATTAAAAACTGTTCAAGTTTCTCTCCACCACCCCTGCCCCTACACACACACACACACACACACACACACACACACACACACACACACACACACACAAAACCTGTCCCGAGTTCCTAGCTGGCCGGCATCTTCCTTTCTTTCTCCTCTCACTTTCTTTCCTTCTCTGTCCCCTTTCTATTTTGCCTCTACTCCTTTTCCCAGACCCCCTTCCCATGTCCCAAATAAATTTGATTTCATACTAGATCCATCGGATAGCTAATACCTATGGGGGCGTGTTTCAGCATGAGCTAAGGTGCCCCCTCCTGCTGCTTCATCACTGCATTATAAAATATATCAGTTGGGACCGGCTCATAGCCCTGAGAGGGAACAGAATGTACCTCACTGAATACCCTTGAGATCCTACCCGATTAGCACCTATATCCTCCCTGGATATCAGCAGGTCACCATCCTAGTTAAAGACATTCAGACATGCATCTCTGCAGACAGTGCCCCCTGTGGACAGAACTCTCAGGACAGCACCCCCTGTGGACAGAATTCTCAGGACAGCATCCCCTGTGGACAGAACTCTCAGGACAGCACCCCCTGTGGACAGAATTCTCAGGACAGCACCCCCTGTGGACAGAACTCTCAGGACAGCACCCCCTGTGGACAGAATGCTCAGGACAGTGCCCCCTGTGGACAGAACTCTCAGGACAGTGCCCCCTGTTGGCAGAATTCTCAGGACAGCACCCCCTGTGGACAGAATTCTCAGGACAGCACCCCCTGTGGACAGAATTTTCAGGACAGCACCCCCTGTGGACAGAACTCTCAGGACAGCACCCCCTGTGGACAGAATTTTCAGGACAGCACCCCCTGTGGACAGAACTCTCAGGACAGAGCCTGTTCTTAAGAACAAGAGGCGGGAGGTTGGGGATTTAGCTCAGTGGTAGAGCGCTTGCCTAGGAAGCGCAAGGCCCTGGGTTCGGTCCCCAGCTCCGAAAAAAAGAACCAAAAAAAAAAAAAAAAAAAAAAAAAGAACAAGAGGCGGGATTGGCAATTTAGCTCAGTGGTAGAGCGCTTGCCTAGCAAGCGCAAGGCCCTGGGTTCGGTCACCAGCTCTGAAAAAAAGAAGAAAAAAAAAAAAAAGAACAAGAGGCTAAATTGAGTAGCCACTGCAGGCTCTCAGGGGCTGTCCCAGCTGAGGAATGTGGGGAGACAGGAGAGTGCAGACTTGTCCTCCTCCCATGAGAGACAGAGCTGCTGATTTCCCAGTTGAGGCCTCCACATTCAGGTCCCTCTCCCCTGGGGCCTTCAGGACTGTCCCTGAGCAGACTCTCCTCCTGTCAGGCCTGAATGGAGACCCAGGCCCTCCTTCCATACAGCCAGACCTGGGGGAGTCCCCACCTAGACCCCTAGCCAGGAAGACCAGGGTCCATTCCCTGCAGAGGTTCCCTGGAGGACCTGGGCCTGCCTGGGGCTACTTGGTTCCCCACCCCCTGGACAACTGGAACAATTGGCCTAGACTCTATGCCTTCTCGCTCCTTCTGGGAGCCATGTCACCAGCCCTCACGATGCCCCCTGCCCAGGCTCCATGAGCTCCTGGTCACGTTGCCCATGGTTCTCACAGTGTCCATCCTTCCTCCTGCCTTCCTGGGGCTGAACCTGGGATGTAGTAAGGCCCCTGGGGCGCCTTAATGTGGGGCAGCCTACTCCTCTCAGCTCAATTATAATCTGTAGGATTACTGTTGTGCTCACTGACTGTCACTGACTGACGTGTCGCTTACATGGCACGAGTCTGTAATTATACAGGATCAGCACCATAGGCATCTCCAGAGGCATCAGCACCATAGGCATCTCCAGAGGCAGACCAGAGAGCCATCATCTCCGCTCTAACTGCAGTGAAGACACAGGGATGTTGTGCACTGTGGATGTGGGATAGCAGGGCAAGGTCCTTGGGGTGCAGAGTGTGAGAAATGGGGTGTAACAGGGACAGTTGTCTTGATGGGAGTTGCTTCACGGGGAACCAGGGTAGATTCTGTGAACACCAAATACAACACAGTGCAAGGCTGGAAAAAAGGCAGAACAGGCATTTGGACAGAGGGGTGGCATGTCTCATCTTATTTAAACCTCATAGTATGTATCATTACTCCATACTGATGACAAAGTGAAGCTCAGAGAGTCCACCTGATTTGTCCCAGTTAACTTTGACTGTCAACCTGACACAGCCTAAGGTCACTTGAGAAGGGAGTCACAAATGAGCGATTGCCCAAACCAGATTTGCTTGTGTGTGATTGTTTTGATTGTTAGTTGATATAGAAAGGCATAGCCCACTATGGGTGACACCATTCCCTAGATAGGTGGTCCTGGCCTATGTAAGAAAGGTAGCTGAGGATAAGCCTGTATGCTAATTAGAAAGCAGAATCCTCCATTGTTTCTGCTGTTTTTCCTTGATGTTGAGTTATCACTGGCATTGATGGCAGTGATGGTCTCTGACCTGTAAGATGACATCAGTCCTTTTCTCCTCTAAGGTGCTTCTGGACAGAGTGTTTTATCAAGTTGACAGAAAGGAAATGAGAGCAGCAACCTCAAGCTTCTGAGAGTGGGTGTTTTTCAGTCCTCACAGCTCTCTCCTACACCAACCCTATGACCATGTTCCAGTATGTGTCCCATTTGGTATGTGCGTGGGAGGGGGAGTTATGTGTGCATATATGTGTGGCACGTGTGTTCATACATATGAGTGACTGCTTGCAGTGTGTGTGGAGATGTGGAGACCAGAGGTTGACACCTGCTGTCTTCCTCAGTTCCCTTTCTTTAATGAGGCGGAATGCATGGTTGAACCCAGACCTCACTCCTTGAGATGCTCTAGTCATTGCAACCCAGCGGGATCCATGTCTCTGCCTCCCAACAGTGGCTTAGCAGGTGGACGTTCGTGCCCAGCTGGCTTTTGTTTGGATGTGAGGGAATCACTGTGTGGGGTGTGGGGAGGGGCAGGATCTCACTGCACAGCCTTGAACTTGAAGCAATCCCCTGCTTCTGGGTCTGGAGGTGTGCCACCATGCTGAGCTTCTAGTCACATGGCTTTTATCATCTCCTCTACACCTTTCAGTTGCTTCCAGATTTTCCAAGAGACTGCAACATTTTTAGATCCATAGTGAACAACACTTTTTTTTAAAATGAGTCTTGGCCTCGCTATGTAGCTCTGACTGACCTGGCACTCTCTATGTGCATCAGGCTGGCCTAGGCTCACAGAGCTCCACCCACCTTGGCTTGGAGTGCTGGGATTAAAGGTGTGTGCTGCCATCACTTTGGGCAGGGAGTGGGATAAAGAAGGGATCTTGTGTAGCTCATGTCAGCCTTGAATTTGATATTTAGCAAAGGATGACCTAGAACCCCTGACCCTCATGCTTCTGCTCCTACCTTCCAAGTACTGGGATTAGACAAGTGCCATTACGCTCAGTGTATGCAGTCCTGGGAATCAGACACAGCCTGATGCACTCTAGGCAAGCCCTCTGCCATCCCCAGACCCACTGTTTTCTCCCAATGCAGTCTAGGCTGTCCTTGAATTCATGCTCCTTTTACCTCAGCATCTAGAGAGCTGAGATTACAGGTGTATGCCACTGAGCCCCACTGGTCACGTAGCTTTTTAAACCTAAAACTAGATTGGGTGTGGTAATGCATACCAGCATTCCAAAGGCAGAGGCAAACAGATCTCTGTAAGTTTGAGGCCAGTCTGGTCTACATAATGAATTCCAGGACAGCCAGGACTACACAGTAAGACCCTGACTCAAACAAATACAATTCTCAGCTCTGGCCTTGCCTTCTAAGACGTCCCCTCTTTTCTAACTCTGGTCACAGCTCTGGTGTCCCTTGCCAGATCTCCATCTGCTTGTGTGACTGCCACCTTAGCAGCGCGGAGCTCCTCCAGACAGGATGGGCCTGGGACTCTTGGGTGTTTCCTATGTGTAACTGGAATGTGAGGCTCAGAAGAACAAGGCAGATGACTGTGTACCTCTGATCTAGGCCACCTGTCCTGTTGTAATGAGTACTGACCAAGGCTCATTGCTGGCCTCAAACCCTCAGCTCCTGGCCCTGCCCTTCACCAGTGACTCCATATCCCATTCCCAGCAGAACTGTCCCCCACCCAAGGCCTTTTGTAGTGAAGCCCCTTTGTCACCAGTGCCAGCGGCCCCACCTACCCCTGACAGGGCTCCGAGCCTGTGTCCGCAGCAGACATTCTGGTTCCAGATGTGCGGCTCCTATTTTAGCCAGGCTCTTTCTTGCCTCGGCCGATCCTTCTAGGTGGGACCACACTGCCTTGCCCTACCTGGCAGTGCAGGGCCTGATCTTGAAGCTCTAACGAATGATGGGTGGGGCAGCTGTCTCCTAAACCCAGGGCCCTCCCTCCGTCCCTCCCTGCCTCCTGGGCACAGCTCTAGGGAACTGGAATGACAGGCTGTACAGGCTCCTCCGTTGGTCTGAAAGTTCTGGAGACGATGAAAGGAGTTAGCAAGTAAGGAGAAAAGTCATGGGAGTCGGAGGTGAAGACAGACTTCATCAGGTTCCTGAGAGCAATGTGGCCTCCAGGAAGACTCCTGGGGCTAAATCATCTCCTCCCACATGCCCATGTGTGTGCGCACGTGTATACACACACACACACACACACACACACACACACACACACACACACACACGCAGAGAGAGAGAGAGAGAGAGAGAGAGAGAGAGAGAGAGAGAGAAACGCACACAATGAGAGTGTCCCTGTCTAGAAGAAAAAAAGTGTGGGATTTTTCTTTCACTCTCCTGTGACCAAATGACACACATGGAGTAGGGGAGTAGGGGAAAGGGCACTTAGAGTTGTAGAGGAGACTCCGCAGGCAGGGGGATTGTTCCAATGGGGGAATGTCACGTATTTATTTCCTATTTACTGTGAGATCCTAGTCAAATTATTTAGCCTCTCTGAGCTTACTGTCTGTGTATGTATGTATGTGTATATGTGTGTATGTATGTATGTATGTATGTATGTATGTATGTATGTATGTGTGGTGTGTGTATGTATGTGTGTATGTGTGTATGTATGTGTGTATGTGTGTATGTATGTGTGTATGTGTGGTGTGTGTATGTGTGTATGTATGTGTGTATGTGTGGTGTGTGTGTGTGTATGTATGTGTGGTGTGTGCATGTGTGCATGTGTGTATGTGTGTATGTGTGTATGTGTAGTGTGTGCATGCATGTGGTCTTCTTGCATGTATCTGTGCACCACATGCACACCTGGTAACCACAGAGGCCAGAGAGGGCATCAGATTCCCTGGAACTGGAGTCACAGTGTAACAGGCCATGTGGGTGTTGGGAACTAAGCTGAGGTCCTCTGGGAGAGCAACCAGTGCTGTTGACCACTGAGCCATCTCCCAGCCCTTTAATATCATGATTTCTGAGAGACTGTCCTGGGAGTGAGAAGGCATGCTCACAGCTTCAGGCACAAGTCAGTGTTTCTGGGGCTGTGGTACCAGAGGCTCCCATTGTTTCTGTGCACATTCACCCAGTACCTCCTAGGGTTTAAGAAGCAGGAGGCTGGGATCAGCCCTGCCACTGTCCCTCGCTGGTGACCATACCCTATGCCCCACTCCTCCCTAACCCAGACATCAAACACACCCCCAGTTCAGGGGTGCAGAGAAGGAGTCTCCATCAGAAGTTGTCTGGCAGAACCTTTCCTTGTGCTTGGAGCTCAGCCAGTGGAAGCCACAGCACAGTACAAACCTCTGCTCCATGAATCTTTGTTAGTTTCAGAGCTAAATGCCCATGTGGGCCCAGGAAGGAAGCACAGTAGGAGCCGAGGGGACATGAGATGGCTTCTCTGGGGTGACCTTGCCTAGGAGTAGCAGGTGGATCCCAAAGATGACTTCCTACCCTGAGTTGTGTAGCTACACTGTATGGAGGCTACAGGCTGTGTGAAGCTGACTCAGTGGAGAAGCTGACTTAGTGGAGAAGCATTTTAAAGAAAACCAAACCAGGGAGGAACCTGCACAGTTGTGATCCTGAGAGCGATGGGCAGAGTGGAATCAAACCATTAGGGAGCTTCCTGTACCCCTCTCGGTCCTGTGCCAGGCTGCTGAGACAAATGTCCCAAAGTGGCCGAGACAGCAGAGCTGTGCTCTCTCACAACACTGAAGACAAAAATCCACAACCATGCTGAATATGGTGGCTCACACCTGTAGTTCTAGCTCTCAGGAAGCCCAGGCAGGAGGATTGCCAGGAGTTCCAAGACAGCCAAGACTACATACTGAGACTTTGTCTCAGAGAGGGAAAAAGAAAAAAAATATGCTGAGGCCTGTTCCCTAAGCCTGTGCGGGAGGAGCCACTTGCCCTTCCAGCTGCAGGTGGCTGCCAAGCATCCTTGGTTGGTAGCCACCCCTCCTCAGACTTCTGTCTTTACATGACCTTTGTCTCAGGACACATCTACTGAATCCTTTCTATCTTCCCTCACAACACATCACGCCACACACATCTTCCTCCTTCAGTAATCCTGGTCTCTCACATGCTTGACAAAATACTGTACAACTGAACTACATTCTCACCCTCTGCTTCCCTCTGATGAGGGGCCTGGGACTGAAGTGAATGTTGTGTGGATGGCCAGGATCTTGGCAAGATCCTTAACTTCATCAGATGTTGAGGCTGACCGAACCCTCTGACCATGAGCTACAAGAGAATCTTTTCTTGAACTTGTGCATATCAGGGCATTCAATAGAAGCTACAGGAAAGTAACTAATGAACACGC
Organism: Rattus norvegicus; assembly: GCF_021556685.1. NCBI lineage: Eukaryota > Metazoa > Chordata > Mammalia > Rodentia > Muridae > Rattus > Rattus norvegicus. Next base: position 214,127,703 of record NC_141534.1, on the reverse strand, counting down.
TTCAGACAGATTCCACCAATTATTCTGATCTGGGTTCATGATCATGTCACTTCAGGTGGGACAAAGCCACCCTCCAGGAGTTGTCAGCAACTGCTCTGTCTTTTGGGATCCTGCTATGATCTGACAAAGAAAGTCCCCCTCAGTCACCAGGTCTGCCCAAACTTGGTGAGGGAATCTCTCTGTCTAAGCAGAAGGTCAGGAGGCTGCTGAGGGTGCTGTGCTACAGGCAGGGGCTGGACCAGCTACCTGGAGGCTTTGCATGGCTGCAGGTGTGTTCAGAAAGAGTTCCAGAAGTGGGGTGTTCACAGGCTGGACCAGACACCTGGCCTTTCAGGAACCACTGGGAACTTGAAATCCACTGAAAGCTCAGGTATGTTGGGGCAGAACAGCAAGAGAGAGGAGTCAAGGTGACATTCACAGGAGGGAGCAGCTCTGGGAGCCCATAGCCCATCTTAGCAGCTGTTGCCTACGGGGACTATAGGGTGGGTAACGGAGGTCATTAAGCTTTTCCATCCCAGAGCAGCTCAGCAGGCAGGCACGCTGATTAGAAAAGGTGTCAAAGGAGAACTTGCCGTGGTACCTGCCCATCCCACTCGATCCTGTGGACAGCATAGGACATAGGGTCAGCCCTTCCATGGACAGTTGAGAAGATATCATACAGACCTTGCTCTGAGCCTGTTTCCCCATTCATCCATTGGGTTAAATAAAGCACTGTATGTAAAAGGCTGAGCCCTGAGCCAGCCCCAGCACCAGTTTACCAGGTGTTGGTGCAAGATAGGCAAACAGTGGCCAGTGGATTATATTCTAAACTCAGGTTGCTGGGGTGGGAGTGGGGGATGGGCCCCAGCTTTGTCCCTAATATCTATGCCACCTTGAGTAAGTGACTTTGCCTCATTCTGCAGTGATGCTGGCACCCTTCTTCTAGGGCTTTGATAGAAATTAAGTGAATCTTCAGTCTCACAGCTCCCACTGTCTAGGAAGGGACAAGGACCCAGCTGGGGAAGACATGGGGAATGGCTGGGTGAAGTAGGGGCCATGAAGCTGGGATTTTGGGAATGAAAGAGGCCAGAGGATTGTGGAGTCAACCAGATGAATATTGTAGGTGAAAGCCCAAAGGATTCAGGCTTGGGGACAACAAGAGCCTTGGCAGTTGGTGACATGTTAGGACCAAGCTCAATGGCTGTCACAGCAGACAAAACTGAGGGAGAGAGAAGGAAGTAGGTCCTCTAAGACAGACCAGGAGGGACCAGGGCCATCTGTCACTCATCCCACTACTTAGAATTACCAAGTGGAAGGAACAGGATACCCTTTCAGTAATGAAGTGGGTTCAGAGGGAAAGTGCCTGCCAAGATCACCTCTGCCAGTGGGGCTTGCTGGAGGTAGAGATCCCCAGGCCTATGTTCACAGGGACATGGGAAGGCTGAAGGGGCAAGTATGCAGCCCCATCACTAGAAAACACCCACGGCTCTGTGGGGGATGGGCAGCCGAGGACCAGTGTTGCTTGATGAAAGTCAAGGTGCTTAGCGGCTGGCTAAAGGCCACAGCTGGGCTTTCTTCCCACCCACCTCCCGCCCCCGGAATTGAGGACCCAACCCAGGGCCTTGCGCTTGCTAGGCAAGCGCTCTACCACTGAGCTAAATCCCCAACCCCCCTAGGTGGGCTTTCTTAAAACTCACAAAACAGCCTATCTGGTCCTCACCCACACAAAATTTCCACCACAGACTGAAGAGAGGTGGGAGGGAGGCAGGCTAGATGGACACTCAGTGGAGAGGGGCTTCCGCTCCTGCCCACTGCACTGGGAACTGAGAGTGGGGTGCATCTTCTGCAGTTAGTGTGGTCAAGTAGCAGGATGGGGATGCAGGTGGGGGACCAGCCCAGGAGGGCAGAGCTCTGTCACCACCTACCCACTCCTCCAAAAGGAAGGCTGGACAGGGTCATGTGCATAAAGCCATCGTTCCCGCAGAAGCTCCCACTGCTGGTCCGGGCCAACACCTGTTTGATGACCTGGGAGAGAAAGAGGAACCTGTAAAGCACACCTGGATGAGCTTTGTTCTGGTGAGGGCCTGAGGTCCAAGGGGGTCTTGTAGGACAGACTCCTGGATCCCTATGCTGGGAACATGTTCCTTGTGTGTTTGCCTGTGAGTGGCCCCGGCAGGGTGTTGGGACCTAATCCTGAGGAGGAAGGCATGAGGCTAGAGACAGGCAGAGTGGAGGCATAGTGAGGTGCCAGGTGGTCATGGAGGTTTCCCAGGGGAGGGGGACAAGTGGGCTACTGAGTCTTATTATAACTGAGGCAGTTCTGCAGGAGAGAAAGGAGAGAGAAGTAAGCACCCTTGTGGGACAATCTTGGGCCTCTAAGGTCAAGCTTGGGCTTACCAACTTGATAAACATTGGCCCCAGGAGTTAAAGCTACATAGAGAACTCAACACACCAACCTAGTCTACAAGAACCTGCCTCAGGGGCTGGGGAGATGGCTCAGCGGGTAAGAGCACTACTGCTCTTCCAGAGGTCCTGAGTTCAATTCCCAACAACCACATGGTGGCTCACAACCATCTGTAATGGAATCTGATGCCCTCTTCTGGTGTGTCTGAAGACAGCGATAGTGTACTCATATAAATAAATAATTTTAAAAAACTGCCTTATAAAACATGCGAATTACACACACACACACACACACACACACACACACACACACACACACACATTTTGTCTAGACGAATGGCTCTGGGGGAAAATCCCCCACCCCCTGGAGTTGGGATCATACCTGCAGAGCCCACTCATCGGCATCCTTTGAAGATCTGCAGCCTCTCCCACCTCCCCAGAGGTCAGCTTAGATGTTTGCCTCAATACTCAGGAAGAGGTATGACAGCTCCCAGCAGTGACACTGGCAGACAAGGCCTTGCACAAGTACCTATTAATCTCCCTGGCCATGAGTAGCTCTCTGGCACTCAGAGGCAGCCTTTACCTCCAGGGCAAACTCTCTGGAAATCCTATGCCTTTTATTGAATTGAGAGGAACCAAGAAACTGGGGTAGCACAAAGATCTGACCACACAGACTGAGGCCTAAAAGCCTGAGGAATCAAAAGCACGGGCAGCACAGATGGAGGGGCACAGACGGAGGGGAGAGGGTGGGGGGGACAGATGGAGGGCCAGTGGTGGTGATATCTGAGGTCCTTTCCTGGTTCTGACCTGTGCCAGGCCCCTTCATGGGGCAACTGGGTGTGGAATACATGGGAAATCTACTGCCTTTGTGGATTTTCCATAAATGTACTCTCAAGTTAAGAAGCACGTACAATTGATAAGTGGCTATTAGCCCAAATGCTTGAATTACCCTAGATGCCTAGAACAAATGAAACTCAAGACGGATGATCAAAATATGAATGCTTCACTCCTTCTTTAAAAGGGGAACAAGAATACCCTTGGCAGGGAATAGAGAGGCAAAGATTAAAACAGACACAGAAGGAACACCCATTCAGAGCCTGCCCCACATGTGGCCCATACATATACAACCATCCAATTAGACAAGATGGATGAAGCAAAGAAGTGCAGGCCGACAGGAGACAGATGTAGATCGCTCCTGAGAGACACAGCCAGAATACAGCAAATACAGGGGCGAATGCCAGCAGCAAACCACTGAATTGAGAATAGGACCCCCGGGGTTGGGGATTTAGCTCAGTGGTAGAGTGCTTGCCTAGCAAGCTCAAGGCCCTGGGTTCGGTCCCCAGCTCCGAAAAAAAGAAAAAAGGAGAATAGGACCCCCGTTGAAGGAATCAGAGAAAGAACTGGAAGAGCTTGAAGGGGCTCGAGACCCCATATGTACAACAATGCCAAGCAACCAGAGCTTCCAGGGACTAAGCCACTACCTAAAGACTATACATGGACTGACCCTGGACTATGACCTCATAGGTAGCAATGAATATTCTAGTAAGAGCACCAGTGGAAGGGGAAGCCCTGGGTCCTGCTAAGACTGAACCCCCAGTGAACTAGATTGTTGGGGGGAGGGCAGCAATGGGGGGAGGATGGGGAGTGGGGAGGGGAACACCCATAAAGAAGGGGAGGGGGAGGGATTAGGGGGATGTTTGCCCGGAAACCGGGAAAGGGAATAACACTTGAAATGTAAATAAGAAATACTCAAGTTAATTATTAAAAAAAAAAAAAAAAAAAAAAAGAAGCATGTACAACACCAGTGCTGAGGGCTTGGGGATGGAGCTTGCTTGGCAGCGCTTTCTCAGCTCCTGAAACCAGAGACGGTGTGAACCTCCGTTTTCACAGAACTATGATGTGAAGACAGGAGAACCAGGAGCTTGAAGCCATCTCAGCTACACAGTGAGTATGAGGTCTGGCTACATAAGACCTTGACTCAAAAAAAAAAAAAAAAAAAAAAAAAAAGGATCCTAGGTTCAGTCAGATGTGGTGCACAGGAAAACCAGTGTGGTCTCCATAGGATGTGGAAGGGGACCTCAGTGCCTTCTAAGAGGGAGGGAAAGGACAGAGCCTAAGAAGCCACCATCCCTAAAATTCTGTGACTGTGCAGAGGGCTCCTCTTATCCCATAGTCCACTTCTGGAAATGTCACCCACCTCCACATTGTTGGAATAGGCATACAGCGCAAGTGGCTTCTCCCTCCGGTTGATGAACTCAATCGCCTCATCCAGGTTCCTCACAGTCACCAGGGGCAGGATGGGTCCAAAGATCTCCTCCTGCATCACGGGCTCTGTCTCCTGCACATCCACTAACACTGTGGGGGCTGTGGACACAGGAGTCGACTCAGCCTCTCCATAGGCAGGACTTGCAGAAGGGCAGGGCCTGTGAGGGTGAGAGAGCTTGGATTCCAGGATGGGGAACCTCAGGGGCTGATTTATGAGGACTCGAGACTCAGTGTCTGGGATTCTACCTTCTGGGATATGGGACAATAGAGGGTTGGGCAGGAATTTAAACCACACTCTGAGTACCTAGAACAGGGATGTAGCTCAGAAGGTTTGAGCTGTGGGACAGATGTTTAGAATTGAGGAGTCACAGACCAAAAACCACAGTGTGGGGGCTCCTAGCACCAAAAGCTAGAACTCAGTTATGGGCTCAGAGAAGCCCCTCCAGTATGGAAATGCCTCAGCCCAGCAGGGCCCTGTGCCAGTGACAGGGCAGGAGACTCACCAATGTAGCGCTCCCCCTCATCGCTCTGGCCCCCGATGGCCACACGGCCACAGCCCAGCAATCCCTGGAGCCGCTCGAAATGCTTCTGGTTGATGATTCTGCCCAGGTTGGGGGAGGTCTGTGGGTTGTCTCCATAGAAACGCGTGATGGCATTCTGCAGGGCGGGCACCAGCCGCTCCTGCATCTCCTGGCTACACAGGACATAATCCGGGGCCACACAGGTCTGGCCGGCGTTAAAGTAGCGGAACCAGGCCACACGGTTGGCCACTGTCTGGGGGTCGCAGTTGTCATCCACATAGCAGGGGTTCTTACCCCCCAGCTCCAGGGTGATGGGCGTCAGGTGTTTGGCAGCAGCAGCCATGACGATCTTGCCTACCCGAGGGCTCCCTGAGAACATGGTCGAGAGGCACCTGGTCAACTGGTCTAGGCATCAACTTTGGCCTCCTCTCTCCACAGAGCCCTTTCTCAACACAAGCTCTGGGCTGTTCCACCTACGTCCGAGAGTCTGCCCCCATCCCGGCCGCCCAGGAGCCAATCTCCAAGATTCTCAGAGGGCCTGGAGAGCCATCCTCAGGGACACCTCCACCTCTTACTCACCCCCTCCCCTGGCTTATGGCCTTGCCCCACATTGCTTTCCCACTGTGTTATCTGCTGTCTCCCTTCCCCAGGATGCTGGACGGGGCTGTCCTTACCTGTGAAGAAGATGTAGTCAAATTTGTGCTTCAGCAGCTGCCCGGTCTCCTCGGGCCCACCCAGCACCACAGCAAAGCAGCTCTACAAGGCGTGAAGACAGCTCAGGAGGCAGACCCAGGGCAGGAGGACATCCCCACCAGCCAGGACAAGGTGGGGGGATGCCGGCTGCCTGATAGGCAGAACTGTGCTCACCTGGTCCAGATACTGGGGTAGCAGCTCTGCCAGCACCTTCTCTGTGTTCTTGCTCATTTCTGATGGCTTCAGCACCACACAGTTTCCTGCCAGGAGCCAATGGGGAAGTAGAGAGGAGAGGCGGGTGCTTGCACCCTCCACAGAACCCTGGAAGCCTTCTTAGGGAGGGATCACCAGACTAGGAGGGCTCAGAGCCCCACTCACCTGCAGCAATGGCCCCCACTAGAGGCATGATCATCAAGTTCAGAGGATAATTCCAGGGAGCGATGATAAGTACCAGGCCAAAGGGCTCTTTCCGGATGAAGGCTGAGCTGAACTTCGTGAGCTAGGATGCAGAACCACAGTCACGTGCACGATGGGTAGGAGCCCACACCCACACCCACACATACTCCCTGGGTGACAGAGTCCCCAAATGAGCAGACTGGCCTGGGGCAGGCTACCCTGTGCCCTGCCGCCCCACTGCCACCTTCACCCGCCATCCCTCAGTCAACAGGGCTCACAAAGTTGGTGGACACAGACTCGTCCTTCATCCACGTCTGCAGGTTCTTGAGGGCCAGGTCCACCTCGTTCTGACACAGGATGATCTCACTCATGTCTGACTCGAAGGCTGACTGTGGGGTGGGGAGGTCAGATTCAAGGCTGGGCTGGGGTCTCCGGCTTGGCTAGGGCTTGAGACAGTTCCTTTGAGCTTATAAACAGTGTGTGGTGGTGCCATGGGGACTGATCCTGGACTGCAACTGCCTCTACTGAGACTTTGGGCAAGCAACTTAACACTGAGTGCCTGTTTCCTAGTTTGTGACCTGAGAACAGCTGTTACGCTGGTGTGTTAGAGGTGCTCTGTGTGTTTCTTTAATGTTGCAGTCTGTGCATAGAGCAAGGATTAAATAAACTGGCAGGTTTGCTCCTCCTCAGGGGCACAAGATGTCACAAAGGATGTGGCCCAGCTTGGGAAGGGCATAGCTGCCCCATCCAGGTGCCCCATCCGCTTCCCATACAGTACCTTGCCCACATCCTTAGCCAGTGCATCCTGCAGCAGCTGCTTGTTGTCCTTCAAGAAGCGGCCCAGGCCTTGCAGCTGGGCTGTCCGGAACTCAGCAGGCCGAGTCCGCCCTGCATTGAAGGCCTCCCGCAGTGTGTGCAGTGTAGCCTCAGAGGGGCCTGCCCTGCAGGATGGGGCAGTGTTTATTGATAGTTTGTGTTCCTGTCAACCTTTGGGGAGAGCTTCTTCAGCCCCAGGGCCCAAGGCAGCCTCCCAATACACATCGGACACACCCTACTTTCCCATCTTCTCCAAGCCCTGTCCTCCAACCCTGAGTTTCACATCCCTCCCAAGGGATGGATGGACCAGAGGGGGCCAACCAGTCGGTACATAATAGAGTTGTATGCACATGTGCTTACTGTGTATTTCTGATTTTGGTTTTATTTTTATGATTTTTTGTTTGTAGTTGTTTGAAATAAGCAAGTTCATAGCTTCCTTTTTTCTTTTAAATTTTATTTATTATTGGGCATGAAGAGAGGCACTCATACCACCTGTATGTGAAGGTCAGAAGTCAGATTTGTAGTTGGTTCTCTCTTTCCACTTTCCAGTGGGTCCCAGCAATCAAACACAGGTTACCAAAGCTCACGGGGCTACTATATACCTGAGCTGATGCAGCAGACACCTCCCCGCACCGCCCTGTGTGTGTGTGCTGTGTATGGTGTGTGTATGTGTGTATGTGTGTGTGTTGTGCGTGTGTGGGTTGTGTGTGTGTTTTGTGTGTGTGTGTGTGTGTGGTGTATGTGTGTATGTATATGTGTGTGTATGTGTGTATATGTGTATGTGTCTGTGTGGTATGTGTGTGTGTGTTGTGTGTGTGTATGTGTGGTGTGTGGGTTGTGTGAGTGTGTGGTGTGTGTGGGAGGGTTGTGTATGTGTGTGTTGTGTGTGTATGTGTATGTGTGTGTGATGTGTGTATGTGTGTGTGGTATGTGGTGTGTGTGTGGTGTGTGTGGGAGGGTTGTGTATGTGTGTGTTGTGTGTGTATGTGTATGTGTGTGGGTGATGTGTGTATGTGTGTGTGGTATGTGGTGGGTGTGTGGTACTTGGTGTGTGTGTGTGTGTGGTATGTGGTGTGTGTGGGTTGTGTGAGTGTGTGGTGTGTGTGTGGTGTGTGTGGGAGGGTTGTGTATGTGTGTGTTGTGTGTGTATGTGTATGTGTGTGTGATGTGTGTATGTGTGTGTGGTATGTGGTGTGTGTGTGTGTGTGTGTGGTATGTGGTGTGTGTGCATGTGTGTGCGTGTGTGTGCGTGTGTGTGCGTGTGTGTGCGTGTGGTATGTGGTGTGTGTGTGTGTGGTATGTGGTGTGTGTGTGGTATGTGGTGTGTGTGTGTGTGTGTGTGGTATGTGGTGTGTGTGTGTGTGTGTGTGTGTGGTATGTGGTGTGTGTGTGTGTGTGCGTGTGTGTGGGTTGTGTGAGTGTGTGGTGTGTGTGTGGGTTGTGTGAGTGTGTGGTGTGTGTGTGGTGTGTGTGGTGTGTGGGAGGGTTGTGTATGTGTGTGTTGTGTGTGTGTATGTGTATGTGTGTGGGTGATGTGTGTATGTGTGTGTGGTATGTGGTGTGTGTGTGTGTGTGTGTGTGGTATGTGGTGTGTGTGTGGTGTGTGTGTGGTGTGTGTGTATGTGTATGTGTGTGGGTGATGTGTGTATGTGTGTGTGGTATGTGGTGTGTGTGTGGTATGTGGTGTGTGTGTGTATGTGTATGTGTGTGTGTGTGTGCGCGTGTGTGTGGTATGTGGTGTGTGTGTGGTATGTGGTGTGTGTGTGTGTGTGTGTGGTATGTGGTGTGTGTGTAGTATGTGGTGTGTGTGTGTATGTGTATGTGTGTGTGTGTGTGCGTGTGTGTGGTATGTGGTGTGTGTGTGGTATGTGGTGTGTGTGTATGTGTGTGTGTGTGTGTGATATGTGGTGTGTGTGTGGTATGTGGTGTGTGTGTGGTATGTGGTGTGTGTGTGTGTGTGTGTGTGTGTGTGTGTGTGCGCGCGCGTGTGTGCGTGCTGTGTCCCTGCCAACATGAGTAGAGATGAGTACAGTCCCATTGCAGAGAACACTGCAGGAGAATCAGATCTGACCAAAAGAGACTGAGGCCAATGGAGCCACATGGAAAGGACGCTTCCCAACCCACTGAGTTGCCTGAAGGCTGCTGAGTGTGTTCCAGTTTCCCAACTCCCTCACCCCAAAACAGCATTTTTCTGTGTAGCCTTGGCTGTCCTAAAACTTGCTCCAAACACCGGGCTAACCTTGAAGTCATAGAGATCTGCCTGCTTCTGCCTCCTGAGTAGGCTTCCCAGATTTTGGGAGCTGTCACTCATGCTGGGTTGGGCCTTGGTGAGGTGGCTGTTTTTGAGCCATTTCTGCTCCTGTAAGTGACCCCCTCACCTATATTCCTGTGAGTATCTGTAAAGTCATTTCCTCAAGTTGGACTTCGGTGGTATTCATACTTTGGTTTGTCATGGTATTCCTATCTGGGGTGAGTAGATGTATGCGTTCTGTCACCCCGGAGAAGTTTTGCCACAACAGTAGCCCAGGATTGCCTCCGACTAGGAAGCTGATCTTTATATGGCAGTGTGTGCTGTGTGTGCCTGTGCTCGTGTATTTGTATTCAAGCGTGCCCATTTTCAAGTGTCTACAGACATGGAAGGAGCGTCTCGTCTGTCAGTGGGTGAATCTTTACACTTGAGTGTCTGTATATATGTGTCTTGTGTGGTAAGTTGGGTGGGAGTGGGTATTGCTTTGCATGTGTGAACAGGAACAGCACATGTTGGTGTTGGCATTATCTCTAGGCTCTGCCCAATGGTTACCTAGCAACAGCCAGGTACCAGTCTGCTCACATATTAAAAACTGTTCAAGTTTCTCTCCACCACCCCTGCCCCTACACACACACACACACACACACACACACACACACACACACACACACACACACAAAACCTGTCCCGAGTTCCTAGCTGGCCGGCATCTTCCTTTCTTTCTCCTCTCACTTTCTTTCCTTCTCTGTCCCCTTTCTATTTTGCCTCTACTCCTTTTCCCAGACCCCCTTCCCATGTCCCAAATAAATTTGATTTCATACTAGATCCATCGGATAGCTAATACCTATGGGGGCGTGTTTCAGCATGAGCTAAGGTGCCCCCTCCTGCTGCTTCATCACTGCATTATAAAATATATCAGTTGGGACCGGCTCATAGCCCTGAGAGGGAACAGAATGTACCTCACTGAATACCCTTGAGATCCTACCCGATTAGCACCTATATCCTCCCTGGATATCAGCAGGTCACCATCCTAGTTAAAGACATTCAGACATGCATCTCTGCAGACAGTGCCCCCTGTGGACAGAACTCTCAGGACAGCACCCCCTGTGGACAGAATTCTCAGGACAGCATCCCCTGTGGACAGAACTCTCAGGACAGCACCCCCTGTGGACAGAATTCTCAGGACAGCACCCCCTGTGGACAGAACTCTCAGGACAGCACCCCCTGTGGACAGAATGCTCAGGACAGTGCCCCCTGTGGACAGAACTCTCAGGACAGTGCCCCCTGTTGGCAGAATTCTCAGGACAGCACCCCCTGTGGACAGAATTCTCAGGACAGCACCCCCTGTGGACAGAATTTTCAGGACAGCACCCCCTGTGGACAGAACTCTCAGGACAGCACCCCCTGTGGACAGAATTTTCAGGACAGCACCCCCTGTGGACAGAACTCTCAGGACAGAGCCTGTTCTTAAGAACAAGAGGCGGGAGGTTGGGGATTTAGCTCAGTGGTAGAGCGCTTGCCTAGGAAGCGCAAGGCCCTGGGTTCGGTCCCCAGCTCCGAAAAAAAGAACCAAAAAAAAAAAAAAAAAAAAAAAAAAAGAACAAGAGGCGGGATTGGCAATTTAGCTCAGTGGTAGAGCGCTTGCCTAGCAAGCGCAAGGCCCTGGGTTCGGTCACCAGCTCTGAAAAAAAGAAGAAAAAAAAAAAAAGAACAAGAGGCTAAATTGAGTAGCCACTGCAGGCTCTCAGGGGCTGTCCCAGCTGAGGAATGTGGGGAGACAGGAGAGTGCAGACTTGTCCTCCTCCCATGAGAGACAGAGCTGCTGATTTCCCAGTTGAGGCCTCCACATTCAGGTCCCTCTCCCCTGGGGCCTTCAGGACTGTCCCTGAGCAGACTCTCCTCCTGTCAGGCCTGAATGGAGACCCAGGCCCTCCTTCCATACAGCCAGACCTGGGGGAGTCCCCACCTAGACCCCTAGCCAGGAAGACCAGGGTCCATTCCCTGCAGAGGTTCCCTGGAGGACCTGGGCCTGCCTGGGGCTACTTGGTTCCCCACCCCCTGGACAACTGGAACAATTGGCCTAGACTCTATGCCTTCTCGCTCCTTCTGGGAGCCATGTCACCAGCCCTCACGATGCCCCCTGCCCAGGCTCCATGAGCTCCTGGTCACGTTGCCCATGGTTCTCACAGTGTCCATCCTTCCTCCTGCCTTCCTGGGGCTGAACCTGGGATGTAGTAAGGCCCCTGGGGCGCCTTAATGTGGGGCAGCCTACTCCTCTCAGCTCAATTATAATCTGTAGGATTACTGTTGTGCTCACTGACTGTCACTGACTGACGTGTCGCTTACATGGCACGAGTCTGTAATTATACAGGATCAGCACCATAGGCATCTCCAGAGGCATCAGCACCATAGGCATCTCCAGAGGCAGACCAGAGAGCCATCATCTCCGCTCTAACTGCAGTGAAGACACAGGGATGTTGTGCACTGTGGATGTGGGATAGCAGGGCAAGGTCCTTGGGGTGCAGAGTGTGAGAAATGGGGTGTAACAGGGACAGTTGTCTTGATGGGAGTTGCTTCACGGGGAACCAGGGTAGATTCTGTGAACACCAAATACAACACAGTGCAAGGCTGGAAAAAAGGCAGAACAGGCATTTGGACAGAGGGGTGGCATGTCTCATCTTATTTAAACCTCATAGTATGTATCATTACTCCATACTGATGACAAAGTGAAGCTCAGAGAGTCCACCTGATTTGTCCCAGTTAACTTTGACTGTCAACCTGACACAGCCTAAGGTCACTTGAGAAGGGAGTCACAAATGAGCGATTGCCCAAACCAGATTTGCTTGTGTGTGATTGTTTTGATTGTTAGTTGATATAGAAAGGCATAGCCCACTATGGGTGACACCATTCCCTAGATAGGTGGTCCTGGCCTATGTAAGAAAGGTAGCTGAGGATAAGCCTGTATGCTAATTAGAAAGCAGAATCCTCCATTGTTTCTGCTGTTTTTCCTTGATGTTGAGTTATCACTGGCATTGATGGCAGTGATGGTCTCTGACCTGTAAGATGACATCAGTCCTTTTCTCCTCTAAGGTGCTTCTGGACAGAGTGTTTTATCAAGTTGACAGAAAGGAAATGAGAGCAGCAACCTCAAGCTTCTGAGAGTGGGTGTTTTTCAGTCCTCACAGCTCTCTCCTACACCAACCCTATGACCATGTTCCAGTATGTGTCCCATTTGGTATGTGCGTGGGAGGGGGAGTTATGTGTGCATATATGTGTGGCACGTGTGTTCATACATATGAGTGACTGCTTGCAGTGTGTGTGGAGATGTGGAGACCAGAGGTTGACACCTGCTGTCTTCCTCAGTTCCCTTTCTTTAATGAGGCGGAATGCATGGTTGAACCCAGACCTCACTCCTTGAGATGCTCTAGTCATTGCAACCCAGCGGGATCCATGTCTCTGCCTCCCAACAGTGGCTTAGCAGGTGGACGTTCGTGCCCAGCTGGCTTTTGTTTGGATGTGAGGGAATCACTGTGTGGGGTGTGGGGAGGGGCAGGATCTCACTGCACAGCCTTGAACTTGAAGCAATCCCCTGCTTCTGGGTCTGGAGGTGTGCCACCATGCTGAGCTTCTAGTCACATGGCTTTTATCATCTCCTCTACACCTTTCAGTTGCTTCCAGATTTTCCAAGAGACTGCAACATTTTTAGATCCATAGTGAACAACACTTTTTTTTAAAATGAGTCTTGGCCTCGCTATGTAGCTCTGACTGACCTGGCACTCTCTATGTGCATCAGGCTGGCCTAGGCTCACAGAGCTCCACCCACCTTGGCTTGGAGTGCTGGGATTAAAGGTGTGTGCTGCCATCACATTGGGCAGGGAGTGGGATAAAGAAGGGATCTTGTGTAGCTCATGTCAGCCTTGAATTTGATATTTAGCAAAGGATGACCTAGAACCCCTGACCCTCATGCTTCTGCTCCTACCTTCCAAGTACTGGGATTAGACAAGTGCCATTACGCTCAGTGTATGCAGTCCTGGGAATCAGACACAGCCTGATGCACTCTAGGCAAGCCCTCTGCCATCCCCAGACCCACTGTTTTCTCCCAATGCAGTCTAGGCTGTCCTTGAATTCATGCTCCTTTTACCTCAGCATCTAGAGAGCTGAGATTACAGGTGTATGCCACTGAGCCCCACTGGTCACGTAGCTTTTTAAACCTAAAACTAGATTGGGTGTGGTAATGCATACCAGCATTCCAAAGGCAGAGGCAAACAGATCTCTGTAAGTTTGAGGCCAGTCTGGTCTACATAATGAATTCCAGGACAGCCAGGACTACACAGTAAGACCCTGACTCAAACAAATACAATTCTCAGCTCTGGCCTTGCCTTCTAAGACGTCCCCTCTTTTCTAACTCTGGTCACAGCTCTGGTGTCCCTTGCCAGATCTCCATCTGCTTGTGTGACTGCCACCTTAGCAGCGCGGAGCTCCTCCAGACAGGATGGGCCTGGGACTCTTGGGTGTTTCCTATGTGTAACTGGAATGTGAGGCTCAGAAGAACAAGGCAGATGACTGTGTACCTCTGATCTAGGCCACCTGTCCTGTTGTAATGAGTACTGACCAAGGCTCATTGCTGGCCTCAAACCCTCAGCTCCTGGCCCTGCCCTTCACCAGTGACTCCATATCCCATTCCCAGCAGAACTGTCCCCCACCCAAGGCCTTTTGTAGTGAAGCCCCTTTGTCACCAGTGCCAGCGGCCCCACCTACCCCTGACAGGGCTCCGAGCCTGTGTCCGCAGCAGACATTCTGGTTCCAGATGTGCGGCTCCTATTTTAGCCAGGCTCTTTCTTGCCTCGGCCGATCCTTCTAGGTGGGACCACACTGCCTTGCCCTACCTGGCAGTGCAGGGCCTGATCTTGAAGCTCTAACGAATGATGGGTGGGGCAGCTGTCTCCTAAACCCAGGGCCCTCCCTCCGTCCCTCCCTGCCTCCTGGGCACAGCTCTAGGGAACTGGAATGACAGGCTGTACAGGCTCCTCCGTTGGTCTGAAAGTTCTGGAGACGATGAAAGGAGTTAGCAAGTAAGGAGAAAAGTCATGGGAGTCGGAGGTGAAGACAGACTTCATCAGGTTCCTGAGAGCAATGTGGCCTCCAGGAAGACTCCTGGGGCTAAATCATCTCCTCCCACATGCCCATGTGTGTGCGCACGTGTATACACACACACACACACACACACACACACACACACACACACACACACACACGCAGAGAGAGAGAGAGAGAGAGAGAGAGAGAGAGAGAGAGAGAGAGAGAAACGCACACAATGAGAGTGTCCCTGTCTAGAAGAAAAAAAGTGTGGGATTTTTCTTTCACTCTCCTGTGACCAAATGACACACATGGAGTAGGGGAGTAGGGGAAAGGGCACTTAGAGTTGTAGAGGAGACTCCGCAGGCAGGGGGATTGTTCCAATGGGGGAATGTCACGTATTTATTTCCTATTTACTGTGAGATCCTAGTCAAATTATTTAGCCTCTCTGAGCTTACTGTCTGTGTATGTATGTATGTGTATATGTGTGTATGTATGTATGTATGTATGTATGTATGTATGTATGTATGTGTGGTGTGTGTATGTATGTGTGTATGTGTGTATGTATGTGTGTATGTGTGTATGTATGTGTGTATGTGTGGTGTGTGTATGTGTGTATGTATGTGTGTATGTGTGGTGTGTGTGTGTGTATGTATGTGTGGTGTGTGCATGTGTGCATGTGTGTATGTGTGTATGTGTGTATGTGTAGTGTGTGCATGCATGTGGTCTTCTTGCATGTATCTGTGCACCACATGCACACCTGGTAACCACAGAGGCCAGAGAGGGCATCAGATTCCCTGGAACTGGAGTCACAGTGTAACAGGCCATGTGGGTGTTGGGAACTAAGCTGAGGTCCTCTGGGAGAGCAACCAGTGCTGTTGACCACTGAGCCATCTCCCAGCCCTTTAATATCATGATTTCTGAGAGACTGTCCTGGGAGTGAGAAGGCATGCTCACAGCTTCAGGCACAAGTCAGTGTTTCTGGGGCTGTGGTACCAGAGGCTCCCATTGTTTCTGTGCACATTCACCCAGTACCTCCTAGGGTTTAAGAAGCAGGAGGCTGGGATCAGCCCTGCCACTGTCCCTCGCTGGTGACCATACCCTATGCCCCACTCCTCCCTAACCCAGACATCAAACACACCCCCAGTTCAGGGGTGCAGAGAAGGAGTCTCCATCAGAAGTTGTCTGGCAGAACCTTTCCTTGTGCTTGGAGCTCAGCCAGTGGAAGCCACAGCACAGTACAAACCTCTGCTCCATGAATCTTTGTTAGTTTCAGAGCTAAATGCCCATGTGGGCCCAGGAAGGAAGCACAGTAGGAGCCGAGGGGACATGAGATGGCTTCTCTGGGGTGACCTTGCCTAGGAGTAGCAGGTGGATCCCAAAGATGACTTCCTACCCTGAGTTGTGTAGCTACACTGTATGGAGGCTACAGGCTGTGTGAAGCTGACTCAGTGGAGAAGCTGACTTAGTGGAGAAGCATTTTAAAGAAAACCAAACCAGGGAGGAACCTGCACAGTTGTGATCCTGAGAGCGATGGGCAGAGTGGAATCAAACCATTAGGGAGCTTCCTGTACCCCTCTCGGTCCTGTGCCAGGCTGCTGAGACAAATGTCCCAAAGTGGCCGAGACAGCAGAGCTGTGCTCTCTCACAACACTGAAGACAAAAATCCACAACCATGCTGAATATGGTGGCTCACACCTGTAGTTCTAGCTCTCAGGAAGCCCAGGCAGGAGGATTGCCAGGAGTTCCAAGACAGCCAAGACTACATACTGAGACTTTGTCTCAGAGAGGGAAAAAGAAAAAAAATATGCTGAGGCCTGTTCCCTAAGCCTGTGCGGGAGGAGCCACTTGCCCTTCCAGCTGCAGGTGGCTGCCAAGCATCCTTGGTTGGTAGCCACCCCTCCTCAGACTTCTGTCTTTACATGACCTTTGTCTCAGGACACATCTACTGAATCCTTTCTATCTTCCCTCACAACACATCACGCCACACACATCTTCCTCCTTCAGTAATCCTGGTCTCTCACATGCTTGACAAAATACTGTACAACTGAACTACATTCTCACCCTCTGCTTCCCTCTGATGAGGGGCCTGGGACTGAAGTGAATGTTGTGTGGATGGCCAGGATCTTGGCAAGATCCTTAACTTCATCAGATGTTGAGGCTGACCGAACCCTCTGACCATGAGCTACAAGAGAATCTTTTCTTGAACTTGTGCATATCAGGGCATTCAATAGAAGCTACAGGAAAGTAACTAATGAACACGCTTCAGACAGATTCCACCAATTATTCTGATCTGGGTTCATGATCATGTCACTTCAGGTGGGACAAAGCCACCCTCCAGGAGTTGTCAGCAACTGCTCTGTCTTTTGGGATCCTGCTATGATCTGACAAAGAAAGTCCCCCTCAGTCACCAGGTCTGCCCAAACTTGGTGAGGGAATCTCTCTGTCTAAGCAGAAGGTCAGGAGGCTGCTGAGGGTGCTGTGCTACAGGCAGGGGCTGGACCAGCTACCTGGAGGCTTTGCATGGCTGCAGGTGTGTTCAGAAAGAGTTCCAGAAGTGGGGTGTTCACAGGCTGGACCAGACACCTGGCCTTTCAGGAACCACTGGGAACTTGAAATCCACTGAAAGCTCAGGTATGTTGGGGCAGAACAGCAAGAGAGAGGAGTCAAGGTGACATTCACAGGAGGGAGCAGCTCTGGGAGCCCATAGCCCATCTTAGCAGCTGTTGCCTACGGGGACTATAGGGTGGGTAACGGAGGTCATTAAGCTTTTCCATCCCAGAGCAGCTCAGCAGGCAGGCACGCTGATTAGAAAAGGTGTCAAAGGAGAACTTGCCGTGGTACCTGCCCATCCCACTCGATCCTGTGGACAGCATAGGACATAGGGTCAGCCCTTCCATGGACAGTTGAGAAGATATCATACAGACCTTGCTCTGAGCCTGTTTCCCCATTCATCCATTGGGTTAAATAAAGCACTGTATGTAAAAGGCTGAGCCCTGAGCCAGCCCCAGCACCAGTTTACCAGGTGTTGGTGCAAGATAGGCAAACAGTGGCCAGTGGATTATATTCTAAACTCAGGTTGCTGGGGTGGGAGTGGGGGATGGGCCCCAGCTTTGTCCCTAATATCTATGCCACCTTGAGTAAGTGACTTTGCCTCATTCTGCAGTGATGCTGGCACCCTTCTTCTAGGGCTTTGATAGAAATTAAGTGAATCTTCAGTCTCACAGCTCCCACTGTCTAGGAAGGGACAAGGACCCAGCTGGGGAAGACATGGGGAATGGCTGGGTGAAGTAGGGGCCATGAAGCTGGGATTTTGGGAATGAAAGAGGCCAGAGGATTGTGGAGTCAACCAGATGAATATTGTAGGTGAAAGCCCAAAGGATTCAGGCTTGGGGACAACAAGAGCCTTGGCAGTTGGTGACATGTTAGGACCAAGCTCAATGGCTGTCACAGCAGACAAAACTGAGGGAGAGAGAAGGAAGTAGGTCCTCTAAGACAGACCAGGAGGGACCAGGGCCATCTGTCACTCATCCCACTACTTAGAATTACCAAGTGGAAGGAACAGGATACCCTTTCAGTAATGAAGTGGGTTCAGAGGGAAAGTGCCTGCCAAGATCACCTCTGCCAGTGGGGCTTGCTGGAGGTAGAGATCCCCAGGCCTATGTTCACAGGGACATGGGAAGGCTGAAGGGGCAAGTATGCAGCCCCATCACTAGAAAACACCCACGGCTCTGTGGGGGATGGGCAGCCGAGGACCAGTGTTGCTTGATGAAAGTCAAGGTGCTTAGCGGCTGGCTAAAGGCCACAGCTGGGCTTTCTTCCCACCCACCTCCCGCCCCCGGAATTGAGGACCCAACCCAGGGCCTTGCGCTTGCTAGGCAAGCGCTCTACCACTGAGCTAAATCCCCAACCCCCCTAGGTGGGCTTTCTTAAAACTCACAAAACAGCCTATCTGGTCCTCACCCACACAAAATTTCCACCACAGACTGAAGAGAGGTGGGAGGGAGGCAGGCTAGATGGACACTCAGTGGAGAGGGGCTTCCGCTCCTGCCCACTGCACTGGGAACTGAGAGTGGGGTGCATCTTCTGCAGTTAGTGTGGTCAAGTAGCAGGATGGGGATGCAGGTGGGGGACCAGCCCAGGAGGGCAGAGCTCTGTCACCACCTACCCACTCCTCCAAAAGGAAGGCTGGACAGGGTCATGTGCATAAAGCCATCGTTCCCGCAGAAGCTCCCACTGCTGGTCCGGGCCAACACCTGTTTGATGACCTGGGAGAGAAAGAGGAACCTGTAAAGCACACCTGGATGAGCTTTGTTCTGGTGAGGGCCTGAGGTCCAAGGGGGTCTTGTAGGACAGACTCCTGGATCCCTATGCTGGGAACATGTTCCTTGTGTGTTTGCCTGTGAGTGGCCCCGGCAGGGTGTTGGGACCTAATCCTGAGGAGGAAGGCATGAGGCTAGAGACAGGCAGAGTGGAGGCATAGTGAGGTGCCAGGTGGTCATGGAGGTTTCCCAGGGGAGGGGGACAAGTGGGCTACTGAGTCTTATTATAACTGAGGCAGTTCTGCAGGAGAGAAAGGAGAGAGAAGTAAGCACCCTTGTGGGACAATCTTGGGCCTCTAAGGTCAAGCTTGGGCTTACCAACTTGATAAACATTGGCCCCAGGAGTTAAAGCTACATAGAGAACTCAACACACCAACCTAGTCTACAAGAACCTGCCTCAGGGGCTGGGGAGATGGCTCAGCGGGTAAGAGCACTACTGCTCTTCCAGAGGTCCTGAGTTCAATTCCCAACAACCACATGGTAGCTCACAACCATCTGTAATGGAATCTGATGCCCTCTTCTGGTGTATCTGAAGACAGCGATAGTGTACTCATATAAATAAATAATTTTAAAAAACTGCCTTATAAAACATGCGAATTACACACACACACACACACACACACACACACACACACACACACACACATTTTGTCTAGACGAATGGCTCTGGGGGAAAATCCCCCACCCCCTGGAGTTGGGATCATACCTGCAGAGCCCACTCATCGGCATCCTTTGAAGATCTGCAGCCTCTCCCACCTCCCCAGAGGTCAGCTTAGATGTTTGCCTCAATACTCAGGAAGAGGTATGACAGCTCCCAGCAGTGACACTGGCAGACAAGGCCTTGCACAAGTACCTATTAATCTCCCTGGCCATGAGTAGCTCTCTGGCACTCAGAGGCAGCCTTTACCTCCAGGGCAAACTCTCTGGAAATCCTATGCCTTTTATTGAATTGAGAGGAACCAAGAAACTGGGGTAGCACAAAGATCTGACCACACAGACTGAGGCCTAAAAGCCTGAGGAATCAAAAGCACGGGCAGCACAGATGGAGGGGCACAGACGGAGGGGAGAGGGTGGGGGGGACAGATGGAGGGCCAGTGGTGGTGATATCTGAGGTCCTTTCCTGGTTCTGACCTGTGCCAGGCCCCTTCATGGGGCAACTGGGTGTGGAATACATGGGAAATCTACTGCCTTTGTGGATTTTCCATAAATGTACTCTCAAGTTAAGAAGCACGTACAATTGATAAGTGGCTATTAGCCCAAATGCTTGAATTACCCTAGATGCCTAGAACAAATGAAACTCAAGACGGATGATCAAAATATGAATGCTTCACTCCTTCTTTAAAAGGGGAACAAGAATACCCTTGGCAGGGAATAGAGAGGCAAAGATTAAAACAGACACAGAAGGAACACCCATTCAGAGCCTGCCCCACATGTGGCCCATACATATACAACCATCCAATTAGACAAGATGGATGAAGCAAAGAAGTGCAGGCCGACAGGAGACAGATGTAGATCGCTCCTGAGAGACACAGCCAGAATACAGCAAATACAGGGGCGAATGCCAGCAGCAAACCACTGAATTGAGAATAGGACCCCCGGGGTTGGGGATTTAGCTCAGTGGTAGAGTGCTTGCCTAGCAAGCTCAAGGCCCTGGGTTCGGTCCCCAGCTCCGAAAAAAAGAAAAAAGGAGAATAGGACCCCCGTTGAAGGAATCAGAGAAAGAACTGGAAGAGCTTGAAGGGGCTCGAGACCCCATATGTACAACAATGCCAAGCAACCAGAGCTTCCAGGGACTAAGCCACTACCTAAAGACTATACATGGACTGACCCTGGACTATGACCTCATAGGTAGCAATGAATATTCTAGTAAGAGCACCAGTGGAAGGGGAAGCCCTGGGTCCTGCTAAGACTGAACCCCCAGTGAACTAGATTGTTGGGGGGAGGGCAGCAATGGGGGGAGGATGGGGAGTGGGGAGGGGAACACCCATAAAGAAGGGGAGGGGGAGGGATTAGGGGGATGTTTGCCCGGAAACCGGGAAAGGGAATAACACTTGAAATGTAAATAAGAAATACTCAAGTTAATTATAAAAAAAAAAAAAAAAAAAAAAAAAAAGAAGCATGTACAACACCAGTGCTGAGGGCTTGGGGATGGAGCTTGCTTGGCAGCGCTTTCTCAGCTCCTGAAACCAGAGACGGTGTGAACCTCCGTTTTCACAGAACTATGATGTGAAGACAGGAGAACCAGGAGCTTGAAGCCATCTCAGCTACACAGTGAGTATGAGGTCTGGCTACATAAGACCTTGACTCAAAAAAAAAAAAAAAAAAAAAAAAAAAAAGGATCCTAGGTTCAGTCAGATGTGGTGCACAGGAAAACCAGTGTGGTCTCCATAGGATGTGGAAGGGGACCTCAGTGCCTTCTAAGAGGGAGGGAAAGGACAGAGCCTAAGAAGCCACCATCCCTAAAATTCTGTGACTGTGCAGAGGGCTCCTCTTATCCCATAGTCCACTTCTGGAAATGTCACCCACCTCCACATTGTTGGAATAGGCATACAGCGCAAGTGGCTTCTCCCTCCGGTTGATGAACTCAATCGCCTCATCCAGGTTCCTCACAGTCACCAGGGGCAGGATGGGTCCAAAGATCTCCTCCTGCATCACGGGCTCTGTCTCCTGCACATCCACTAACACTGTGGGGGCTGTGGACACAGGAGTCGACTCAGCCTCTCCATAGGCAGGACTTGCAGAAGGGCAGGGCCTGTGAGGGTGAGAGAGCTTGGATTCCAGGATGGGGAACCTCAGGGGCTGATTTATGAGGACTCGAGACTCAGTGTCTGGGATTCTACCTTCTGGGATATGGGACAATAGAGGGTTGGGCAGGAATTTAAACCACACTCTGAGTACCTAGAACAGGGATGTAGCTCAGAAGGTTTGAGCTGTGGGACAGATGTTTAGAATTGAGGAGTCACAGACCAAAAACCACAGTGTGGGGGCTCCTAGCACCAAAAGCTAGAACTCAGTTATGGGCTCAGAGAAGCCCCTCCAGTATGGAAATGCCTCAGCCCAGCAGGGCCCTGTGCCAGTGACAGGGCAGGAGACTCACCAATGTAGCGCTCCCCCTCATCGCTCTGGCCCCCGATGGCCACACGGCCACAGCCCAGCAATCCCTGGAGCCGCTCGAAATGCTTCTGGTTGATGATTCTGCCCAGGTTGGGGGAGGTCTGTGGGTTGTCTCCATAGAAACGCGTGATGGCATTCTGCAGGGCGGGCACCAGCCGCTCCTGCATCTCCTGGCTACACAGGACATAATCCGGGGCCACACAGGTCTGGCCGGCGTTAAAGTAGCGGAACCAGGCCACACGGTTGGCCACTGTCTGGGGGTCGCAGTTGTCATCCACATAGCAGGGGTTCTTACCCCCCAGCTCCAGGGTGATGGGCGTCAGGTGTTTGGCAGCAGCAGCCATGACGATCTTGCCTACCCGAGGGCTCCCTGAGAACATGGTCGAGAGGCACCTGGTCAACTGGTCTAGGCATCAACTTTGGCCTCCTCTCTCCACAGAGCCCTTTCTCAACACAAGCTCTGGGCTGTTCCACCTACGTCCGAGAGTCTGCCCCCATCCCGGCCGCCCAGGAGCCAATCTCCAAGATTCTCAGAGGGCCTGGAGAGCCATCCTCAGGGACACCTCCACCTCTTACTCACCCCCTCCCCTGGCTTATGGCCTTGCCCCACATTGCTTTCCCACTGTGTTATCTGCTGTCTCCCTTCCCCAGGATGCTGGACGGGGCTGTCCTTACCTGTGAAGAAGATGTAGTCAAATTTGTGCTTCAGCAGCTGCCCGGTCTCCTCGGGCCCACCCAGCACCACAGCAAAGCAGCTCTACAAGGCGTGAAGACAGCTCAGGAGGCAGACCCAGGGCAGGAGGACATCCCCACCAGCCAGGACAAGGTGGGGGGATGCCGGCTGCCCGATAGGCAGAACTGTGCTCACCT
>NC_141534.1:214087500-214100000 GCF_021556685.1 Rattus norvegicus | reverse complement strand
AGAACAAGAGGCGGGATTGGCAATTTAGCTCAGTGGTAGAGCGCTTGCCTAGCAAGCGCAAGGCCCTGGGTTCGGTCACCAGCTCTGAAAAAAAGAAGAAAAAAAAAAAAAGAACAAGAGGCTAAATTGAGTAGCCACTGCAGGCTCTCAGGGGCTGTCCCAGCTGAGGAATGTGGGGAGACAGGAGAGTGCAAACTTGTCCTCCTCCCATGAGAGACAGAGCTGCTGATTTCCCAGTTGAGGCCTCCACATTCAGGTCCCTCTCCCCTGGGGCCTTCAGGACTGTCCCTGAGCAGACTCTCCTCCTGTCAGGCCTGAATGGAGACCCAGGCCCTCCTTCCATACAGCCAGACCTGGGGGAGTCCCCACCTAGACCCCTAGCCAGGAAGACCAGGGTCCATTCCCTGCAGAGGTTCCCTGGAGGACCTGGGCCTGCCTGGGGCTACTTGGTTCCCCACCCCCTGGACAACTGGAACAATTGGCCTAGACTCTATGCCTTCTCGCTCCTTCTGGGAGCCATGTCACCAGCCCTCACGATGCCCCCTGCCCAGGCTCCATGAGTTCCTGGTCACGTTGCCCATGGTTCTCACAGTGTCCATCCTTCCTCCTGCCTTCCTGGGGCTGAACCTGGGATGTAGTAAGGCCCCTGGGGCGCCTTAATGTGGGGCAGCCTACTCCTCTCAGCTCAATTATAATCTGTAGGATTACTGTTGTGCTCACTGACTGTCACTGACTGACGTGTCGCTTACATGGCACGAGTCTGTAATTATACAGGATCAGCACCATAGGCATCTCCAGAGGCATCAGCACCATAGGCATCTCCAGAGGCAGACCAGAGAGCCATCATCTCCGCTCTAACTGCAGTGAAGACACAGGGATGTTGTGCACTGTGGATGTGGGATAGCAGGGCAAGGTCCTTGGGGTGCAGAGTGTGAGAAATGGGGTGTAACAGGGACAGTTGTCTTGATGGGAGTTGCTTCACGGGGAACCAGGGTAGATTCTGTGAACACCAAATACAACACAGTGCAAGGCTGGAAAAAAGGCAGAACAGGCATTTGGACAGAGGGGTGGCATGTCTCATCTTATTTAAACCTCATAGTATGTATCATTACTCCATACTGATGACAAAGTGAAGCTCAGAGAGTCCACCTGATTTGTCCCAGTTAACTTTGACTGTCAACCTGACACAGCCTAAGGTCACTTGAGAAGGGAGTCACAAATGAGCGATTGCCCAAACCAGATTTGCTTGTGTGTGATTGTTTTGATTGTTAGTTGATATAGAAAGGCATAGCCCACTATGGGTGACACCATTCCCTAGATAGGTGGTCCTGGCCTATGTAAGAAAGGTAGCTGAGGATAAGCCTGTATGCTAATTAGAAAGCAGAATCCTCCATTGTTTCTGCTGTTTTTCCTTGATGTTGAGTTATCACTGGCATTGATGGCAGTGATGGTCTCTGACCTGTAAGATGACATCAGTCCTTTTCTCCTCTAAGGTGCTTCTGGACAGAGTGTTTTATCAAGTTGACAGAAAGGAAATGAGAGCAGCAACCTCAAGCTTCTGAGAGTGGGTGTTTTTCAGTCCTCACAGCTCTCTCCTACACCAACCCTATGACCATGTTCCAGTATGTGTCCCATTTGGTATGTGCGTGGGAGGGGGAGTTATGTGTGCATATATGTGTGGCACGTGTGTTCATACATATGAGTGACTGCTTGCAGTGTGTGTGGAGATGTGGAGACCAGAGGTTGACACCTGCTGTCTTCCTCAGTTCCCTTTCTTTAATGAGGCGGAATGCATGGTTGAACCCAGACCTCACTCCTTGAGATGCTCTAGTCATTGCAACCCAGCGGGATCCATGTCTCTGCCTCCCAACAGTGGCTTAGCAGGTGGACGTTCGTGCCCAGCTGGCTTTTGTTTGGATGTGAGGGAATCACTGTGTGGGGTGTGGGGAGGGGCAGGATCTCACTGCACAGCCTTGAACTTGAAGCAATCCCCTGCTTCTGGGTCTGGAGGTGTGCCACCATGCTGAGCTTCTAGTCACATGGCTTTTATCATCTCCTCTACACCTTTCAGTTGCTTCCAGATTTTCCAAGAGACTGCAACATTTTTAGATCCATAGTGAACAACACTTTTTTTTAAAATGAGTCTTGGCCTCGCTATGTAGCTCTGACTGACCTGGCACTCTCTATGTGCATCAGGCTGGCCTAGGCTCACAGAGCTCCACCCACCTTGGCTTGGAGTGCTGGGATTAAAGGTGTGTGCTGCCATCACTTTGGGCAGGGAGTGGGATAAAGAAGGGATCTTGTGTAGCTCATGTCAGCCTTGAATTTGATATTTAGCAAAGGATGACCTAGAACCCCTGACCCTCATGCTTCTGCTCCTACCTTCCAAGTACTGGGATTAGACAAGTGCCATTACGCTCAGTGTATGCAGTCCTGGGAATCAGACACAGCCTGATGCACTCTAGGCAAGCCCTCTGCCATCCCCAGACCCACTGTTTTCTCCCAATGCAGTCTAGGCTGTCCTTGAATTCATGCTCCTTTTACCTCAGCATCTAGAGAGCTGAGATTACAGGTGTATGCCACTGAGCCCCACTGGTCACGTAGCTTTTTAAACCTAAAACTAGATTGGGTGTGGTAATGCATACCAGCATTCCAAAGGCAGAGGCAAACAGATCTCTGTAAGTTTGAGGCCAGTCTGGTCTACATAATGAATTCCAGGACAGCCAGGACTACACAGTAAGACCCTGACTCAAACAAATACAATTCTCAGCTCTGGCCTTGCCTTCTAAGACGTCCCCTCTTTTCTAACTCTGGTCACAGCTCTGGTGTCCCTTGCCAGATCTCCATCTGCTTGTGTGACTGCCACCTTAGCAGCGCGGAGCTCCTCCAGACAGGATGGGCCTGGGACTCTTGGGTGTTTCCTATGTGTAACTGGAATGTGAGGCTCAGAAGAACAAGGCAGATGACTGTGTACCTCTGATCTAGGCCACCTGTCCTGTTGTAATGAGTACTGACCAAGGCTCATTGCTGGCCTCAAACCCTCAGCTCCTGGCCCTGCCCTTCACCAGTGACTCCATATCCCATTCCCAGCAGAACTGTCCCCCACCCAAGGCCTTTTGTAGTGAAGCCCCTTTGTCACCAGTGCCAGCGGCCCCACCTACCCCTGACAGGGCTCCGAGCCTGTGTCCGCAGCAGACATTCTGGTTCCAGATGTGCGGCTCCTATTTTAGCCAGGCTCTTTCTTGCCTCGGCCGATCCTTCTAGGTGGGACCACACTGCCTTGCCCTACCTGGCAGTGCAGGGCCTGATCTTGAAGCTCTAACGAATGATGGGTGGGGCAGCTGTCTCCTAAACCCAGGGCCCTCCCTCCCTCCCTCCCTGCCTCCTGGGCACAGCTCTAGGGAACTGGAATGACAGGCTGTACAGGCTCCTCCGTTGGTCTGAAAGTTCTGGAGACGATGAAAGGAGTTAGCAAGTAAGGAGAAAAGTCATGGGAGTCGGAGGTGAAGACAGACTTCATCAGGTTCCTGAGAGCAATGTGGCCTCCAGGAAGACTCCTGGGGCTAAATCATCTCCTCCCACATGCCCATGTGTGTGCGCACGTGTATACACACACACACACACACACACACACACACACACACACACACACGCAGAGAGAGAGAGAGAGAGAGAGAGAGAGAGAGAGAGAGAGAGAGAGAGAGAAAACGCACACAATGAGAGTGTCCCTGTCTAGAAGAAAAAAAGTGTGGGATTTTTCTTTCACTCTCCTGTGACCAAATGACACACATGGAGTAGGGGAGTAGGGGAAAGGGCACTTAGAGTTGTAGAGGAGACTCCGCAGGCAGGGGGATTGTTCCAATGGGGGAATGTCACGTATTTATTTCCTATTTACTGTGAGATCCTAGTCAAATTATTTAGCCTCTCTGAGCTTACTGTCTGTGTATGTATGTATGTGTATATGTGTGTATGTATGTATGTATGTATGTATGTATGTATGTATGTGTGGTGTGTGTATGTATGTGTGTATGTGTGTATGTATGTGTGTATGTGTGTATGTATGTGTGTATGTGTGGTGTGTGTATGTGTGTATGTATGTGTGTATGTGTGGTGTGTGTGTGTGTATGTATGTGTGGTGTGTGCATGTGTGCATGTGTGTATGTGTGTATGTGTGTATGTGTAGTGTGTGCATGCATGTGGTCTTCTTGCATGTATCTGTGCACCACATGCACACCTGGTAACCACAGAGGCCAGAGAGGGCATCAGATTCCCTGGAACTGGAGTCACAGTGTAACAGGCCATGTGGGTGTTGGGAACTAAGCTGAGGTCCTCTGGGAGAGCAACCAGTGCTGTTGACCACTGAGCCATCTCCCAGCCCTTTAATATCATGATTTCTGAGAGACTGTCCTGGGAGTGAGAAGGCATGCTCACAGCTTCAGGCACAAGTCAGTGTTTCTGGGGCTGTGGTACCAGAGGCTCCCATTGTTTCTGTGCACATTCACCCAGTACCTCCTAGGGTTTAAGAAGCAGGAGGCTGGGATCAGCCCTGCCACTGTCCCTCGCTGGTGACCATACCCTATGCCCCACTCCTCCCTAACCCAGACATCAAACACACCCCCAGTTCAGGGGTGCAGAGAAGGAGTCTCCATCAGAAGTTGTCTGGCAGAACCTTTCCTTGTGCTTGGAGCTCAGCCAGTGGAAGCCACAGCACAGTACAAACCTCTGCTCCATGAATCTTTGTTAGTTTCAGAGCTAAATGCCCATGTGGGCCCAGGAAGGAAGCACAGTAGGAGCCGAGGGGACATGAGATGGCTTCTCTGGGGTGACCTTGCCTAGGAGTAGCAGGTGGATCCCAAAGATGACTTCCTACCCTGAGTTGTGTAGCTACACTGTATGGAGGCTACAGGCTGTGTGAAGCTGACTCAGTGGAGAAGCTGACTTAGTGGAGAAGCATTTTAAAGAAAACCAAACCAGGGAGGAACCTGCACAGTTGTGATCCTGAGAGCGATGGGCAGAGTGGAATCAAACCATTAGGGAGCTTCCTGTACCCCTCTCGGTCCTGTGCCAGGCTGCTGAGACAAATGTCCCAAAGTGGCCGAGACAGCAGAGCTGTGCTCTCTCACAACACTGAAGACAAAAATCCACAACCATGCTGAATATGGTGGCTCACACCTGTAGTTCTAGCTCTCAGGAAGCCCAGGCAGGAGGATTGCCAGGAGTTCCAAGACAGCCAAGACTACATACTGAGACTTTGTCTCAGAGAGGGAAAAAGAAAAAAAATATGCTGAGGCCTGTTCCCTAAGCCTGTGCGGGAGGAGCCACTTGCCCTTCCAGCTGCAGGTGGCTGCCAAGCATCCTTGGTTGGTAGCCACCCCTCCTCAGACTTCTGTCTTTACATGACCTTTGTCTCAGGACACATCTACTGAATCCTTTCTATCTTCCCTCACAACACATCACGCCACACACATCTTCCTCCTTCAGTAATCCTGGTCTCTCACATGCTTGACAAAATACTGTACAACTGAACTACATTCTCACCCTCTGCTTCCCTCTGATGAGGGGCCTGGGACTGAAGTGAATGTTGTGTGGATGGCCAGGATCTTGGCAAGATCCTTAACTTCATCAGATGTTGAGGCTGACCGAACCCTCTGACCATGAGCTACAAGAGAATCTTTTCTTGAACTTGTGCATATCAGGGCATTCAATAGAAGCTACAGGAAAGTAACTAATGAACACGCTTCAGACAGATTCCACCAATTATTCTGATCTGGGTTCATGATCATGTCACTTCAGGTGGGACAAAGCCACCCTCCAGGAGTTGTCAGCAACTGCTCTGTCTTTTGGGATCCTGCTATGATCTGACAAAGAAAGTCCCCCTCAGTCACCAGGTCTGCCCAAACTTGGTGAGGGAATCTCTCTGTCTAAGCAGAAGGTCAGGAGGCTGCTGAGGGTGCTGTGCTACAGGCAGGGGCTGGACCAGCTACCTGGAGGCTTTGCATGGCTGCAGGTGTGTTCAGAAAGAGTTCCAGAAGTGGGGTGTTCACAGGCTGGACCAGACACCTGGCCTTTCAGGAACCACTGGGAACTTGAAATCCACTGAAAGCTCAGGTATGTTGGGGCAGAACAGCAAGAGAGAGGAGTCAAGGTGACATTCACAGGAGGGAGCAGCTCTGGGAGCCCATAGCCCATCTTAGCAGCTGTTGCCTACGGGGACTATAGGGTGGGTAACGGAGGTCATTAAGCTTTTCCATCCCAGAGCAGCTCAGCAGGCAGGCACGCTGATTAGAAAAGGTGTCAAAGGAGAACTTGCCGTGGTACCTGCCCATCCCACTCGATCCTGTGGACAGCATAGGACATAGGGTCAGCCCTTCCATGGACAGTTGAGAAGATATCATACAGACCTTGCTCTGAGCCTGTTTCCCCATTCATCCATTGGGTTAAATAAAGCACTGTATGTAAAAGGCTGAGCCCTGAGCCAGCCCCAGCACCAGTTTACCAGGTGTTGGTGCAAGATAGGCAAACAGTGGCCAGTGGATTATATTCTAAACTCAGGTTGCTGGGGTGGGAGTGGGGGATGGGCCCCAGCTTTGTCCCTAATATCTATGCCACCTTGAGTAAGTGACTTTGCCTCATTCTGCAGTGATGCTGGCACCCTTCTTCTAGGGCTTTGATAGAAATTAAGTGAATCTTCAGTCTCACAGCTCCCACTGTCTAGGAAGGGACAAGGACCCAGCTGGGGAAGACATGGGGAATGGCTGGGTGAAGTAGGGGCCATGAAGCTGGGATTTTGGGAATGAAAGAGGCCAGAGGATTGTGGAGTCAACCAGATGAATATTGTAGGTGAAAGCCCAAAGGATTCAGGCTTGGGGACAACAAGAGCCTTGGCAGTTGGTGACATGTTAGGACCAAGCTCAATGGCTGTCACAGCAGACAAAACTGAGGGAGAGAGAAGGAAGTAGGTCCTCTAAGACAGACCAGGAGGGACCAGGGCCATCTGTCACTCATCCCACTACTTAGAATTACCAAGTGGAAGGAACAGGATACCCTTTCAGTAATGAAGTGGGTTCAGAGGGAAAGTGCCTGCCAAGATCACCTCTGCCAGTGGGGCTTGCTGGAGGTAGAGATCCCCAGGCCTATGTTCACAGGGACATGGGAAGGCTGAAGGGGCAAGTATGCAGCCCCATCACTAGAAAACACCCACGGCTCTGTGGGGGATGGGCAGCCGAGGACCAGTGTTGCTTGATGAAAGTCAAGGTGCTTAGCGGCTGGCTAAAGGCCACAGCTGGGCTTTCTTCCCACCCACCTCCCGCCCCCGGAATTGAGGACCCAACCCAGGGCCTTGCGCTTGCTAGGCAAGCGCTCTACCACTGAGCTAAATCCCCAACCCCCCTAGGTGGGCTTTCTTAAAACTCACAAAACAGCCTATCTGGTCCTCACCCACACAAAATTTCCACCACAGACTGAAGAGAGGTGGGAGGGAGGCAGGCTAGATGGACACTCAGTGGAGAGGGGCTTCCGCTCCTGCCCACTGCACTGGGAACTGAGAGTGGGGTGCATCTTCTGCAGTTAGTGTGGTCAAGTAGCAGGATGGGGATGCAGGTGGGGGACCAGCCCAGGAGGGCAGAGCTCTGTCACCACCTACCCACTCCTCCAAAAGGAAGGCTGGACAGGGTCATGTGCATAAAGCCATCGTTCCCGCAGAAGCTCCCACTGCTGGTCCGGGCCAACACCTGTTTGATGACCTGGGAGAGAAAGAGGAACCTGTAAAGCACACCTGGATGAGCTTTGTTCTGGTGAGGGCCTGAGGTCCAAGGGGGTCTTGTAGGACAGACTCCTGGATCCCTATGCTGGGAACATGTTCCTTGTGTGTTTGCCTGTGAGTGGCCCCGGCAGGGTGTTGGGACCTAATCCTGAGGAGGAAGGCATGAGGCTAGAGACAGGCAGAGTGGAGGCATAGTGAGGTGCCAGGTGGTCATGGAGGTTTCCCAGGGGAGGGGGACAAGTGGGCTACTGAGTCTTATTATAACTGAGGCAGTTCTGCAGGAGAGAAAGGAGAGAGAAGTAAGCACCCTTGTGGGACAATCTTGGGCCTCTAAGGTCAAGCTTGGGCTTACCAACTTGATAAACATTGGCCCCAGGAGTTAAAGCTACATAGAGAACTCAACACACCAACCTAGTCTACAAGAACCTGCCTCAGGGGCTGGGGAGATGGCTCAGCGGGTAAGAGCACTACTGCTCTTCCAGAGGTCCTGAGTTCAATTCCCAACAACCACATGGTGGCTCACAACCATCTGTAATGGAATCTGATGCCCTCTTCTGGTGTATCTGAAGACAGCGATAGTGTACTCATATAAATAAATAATTTTAAAAAACTGCCTTATAAAACATGCGAATTACACACACACACACACACACACACACACACACACACACACACACACACATTTTGTCTAGACGAATGGCTCTGGGGGAAAATCCCCCACCCCCTGGAGTTGGGATCATACCTGCAGAGCCCACTCATCGGCATCCTTTGAAGATCTGCAGCCTCTCCCACCTCCCCAGAGGTCAGCTTAGATGTTTGCCTCAATACTCAGGAAGAGGTATGACAGCTCCCAGCAGTGACACTGGCAGACAAGGCCTTGCACAAGTACCTATTAATCTCCCTGGCCATGAGTAGCTCTCTGGCACTCAGAGGCAGCCTTTACCTCCAGGGCAAACTCTCTGGAAATCCTATGCCTTTTATTGAATTGAGAGGAACCAAGAAACTGGGGTAGCACAAAGATCTGACCACACAGACTGAGGCCTAAAAGCCTGAGGAATCAAAAGCACGGGCAGCACAGATGGAGGGGCACAGACGGAGGGGAGAGGGTGGGGGGGACAGATGGAGGGCCAGTGGTGGTGATATCTGAGGTCCTTTCCTGGTTCTGACCTGTGCCAGGCCCCTTCATGGGGCAACTGGGTGTGGAATACATGGGAAATCTACTGCCTTTGTGGATTTTCCATAAATGTACTCTCAAGTTAAGAAGCACGTACAATTGATAAGTGGCTATTAGCCCAAATGCTTGAATTACCCTAGATGCCTAGAACAAATGAAACTCAAGACGGATGATCAAAATATGAATGCTTCACTCCTTCTTTAAAAGGGGAACAAGAATACCCTTGGCAGGGAATAGAGAGGCAAAGATTAAAACAGACACAGAAGGAACACCCATTCAGAGCCTGCCCCACATGTGGCCCATACATATACAACCATCCAATTAGACAAGATGGATGAAGCAAAGAAGTGCAGGCCGACAGGAGACAGATGTAGATCGCTCCTGAGAGACACAGCCAGAATACAGCAAATACAGGGGCGAATGCCAGCAGCAAACCACTGAATTGAGAATAGGACCCCCGGGGTTGGGGATTTAGCTCAGTGGTAGAGTGCTTGCCTAGCAAGCTCAAGGCCCTGGGTTCGGTCCCCAGCTCCGAAAAAAAGAAAAAAGGAGAATAGGACCCCCGTTGAAGGAATCAGAGAAAGAACTGGAAGAGCTTGAAGGGGCTCGAGACCCCATATGTACAACAATGCCAAGCAACCAGAGCTTCCAGGGACTAAGCCACTACCTAAAGACTATACATGGACTGACCCTGGACTATGACCTCATAGGTAGCAATGAATATTCTAGTAAGAGCACCAGTGGAAGGGGAAGCCCTGGGTCCTGCTAAGACTGAACCCCCAGTGAACTAGATTGTTGGGGGGAGGGCAGCAATGGGGGGAGGATGGGGAGTGGGGAGGGGAACACCCATAAAGAAGGGGAGGGGGAGGGATTAGGGGGATGTTTGCCCGGAAACCGGGAAAGGGAATAACACTTGAAATGTAAATAAGAAATACTCAAGTTAATTATAAAAAAAAAAAAAAAAAAAAAAAAAGAAGCATGTACAACACCAGTGCTGAGGGCTTGGGGATGGAGCTTGCTTGGCAGCGCTTTCTCAGCTCCTGAAACCAGAGACGGTGTGAACCTCCGTTTTCACAGAACTATGATGTGAAGACAGGAGAACCAGGAGCTTGAAGCCATCTCAGCTACACAGTGAGTATGAGGTCTGGCTACATAAGACCTTGACTCAAAAAAAAAAAAAAAAAAAAAAAAAAAAAAGGATCCTAGGTTCAGTCAGATGTGGTGCACAGGAAAACCAGTGTGGTCTCCATAGGATGTGGAAGGGGACCTCAGTGCCTTCTAAGAGGGAGGGAAAGGACAGAGCCTAAGAAGCCACCATCCCTAAAATTCTGTGACTGTGCAGAGGGCTCCTCTTATCCCATAGTCCACTTCTGGAAATGTCACCCACCTCCACATTGTTGGAATAGGCATACAGCGCAAGTGGCTTCTCCCTCCGGTTGATGAACTCAATCGCCTCATCCAGGTTCCTCACAGTCACCAGGGGCAGGATGGGTCCAAAGATCTCCTCCTGCATCACGGGCTCTGTCTCCTGCACATCCACTAACACTGTGGGGGCTGTGGACACAGGAGTCGACTCAGCCTCTCCATAGGCAGGACTTGCAGAAGGGCAGGGCCTGTGAGGGTGAGAGAGCTTGGATTCCAGGATGGGGAACCTCAGGGGCTGATTTATGAGGACTCGAGACTCAGTGTCTGGGATTCTACCTTCTGGGATATGGGACAATAGAGGGTTGGGCAGGAATTTAAACCACACTCTGAGTACCTAGAACAGGGATGTAGCTCAGAAGGTTTGAGCTGTGGGACAGATGTTTAGAATTGAGGAGTCACAGACCAAAAACCACAGTGTGGGGGCTCCTAGCACCAAAAGCTAGAACTCAGTTATGGGCTCAGAGAAGCCCCTCCAGTATGGAAATGCCTCAGCCCAGCAGGGCCCTGTGCCAGTGACAGGGCAGGAGACTCACCAATGTAGCGCTCCCCCTCATCGCTCTGGCCCCCGATGGCCACACGGCCACAGCCCAGCAATCCCTGGAGCCGCTCGAAATGCTTCTGGTTGATGATTCTGCCCAGGTTGGGGGAGGTCTGTGGGTTGTCTCCATAGAAACGCGTGATGGCATTCTGCAGGGCGGGCACCAGCCGCTCCTGCATCTCCTGGCTACACAGGACATAATCCGGGGCCACACAGGTCTGGCCGGCGTTAAAGTAGCGGAACCAGGCCACACGGTTGGCCACTGTCTGGGGGTCGCAGTTGTCATCCACATAGCAGGGGTTCTTACCCCCCAGCTCCAGGGTGATGGGCGTCAGGTGTTTGGCAGCAGCAGCCATGACGATCTTGCCTACCCGAGGGCTCCCTGAGAACATGGTCGAGAGGCACCTGGTCAACTGGTCTAGGCATCAACTTTGGCCTCCTCTCTCCACAGAGCCCTTTCTCAACACAAGCTCTGGGCTGTTCCACCTACGTCCGAGAGTCTGCCCCCATCCCGGCCGCCCAGGAGCCAATCTCCAAGATTCTCAGAGGGCCTGGAGAGCCATCCTCAGGGACACCTCCACCTCTTACTCACCCCCTCCCCTGGCTTATGGCCTTGCCCCACATTGCTTTCCCACTGTGTTATCTGCTGTCTCCCTTCCCCAGGATGCTGGACGGGGCTGTCCTTACCTGTGAAGAAGATGTAGTCAAATTTGTGCTTCAGCAGCTGCCCGGTCTCCTCGGGCCCACCCAGCACCACAGCAAAGCAGCTCTACAAGGCGTGAAGACAGCTCAGGAGGCAGACCCAGGGCAGGAGGACATCCCCACCAGCCAGGACAAGGTGGGGGGATGCCGGCTGCCCGATAGGCAGAACTGTGCTCACCTGGTCCAGATACTGGGGTAGCAGCTCTGCCAGCACCTTCTCTGTGTTCTTGCTCATTTCTGATGGCTTCAGCACCACACAGTTTCCTGCCAGGAGCCAATGGGGAAGTAGAGAGGAGAGGCGGGTGCTTGCACCCTCCACAGAACCCTGGAAGCCTTCTTAGGGAGGGATCACCAGACTAGGAGGGCTCAGAGCCCCACTCACCTGCAGCAATGGCCCCCACTAGAGGCATGATCATCAAGTTCAGAGGATAATTCCAGGGAGCGATGATAAGTACCAGGCCAAAGGGCTCTTTCCGGATGAAGGCTGAGCTGAACTTCGTGAGCTAGGATGCAGAACCACAGTCACGTGCACGATGGGTAGGAGCCCACACCCACACCCACACATACTCCCTGGGTGACAGAGTCCCCAAATGAGCAGACTGGCCTGGGGCAGGCTACCCTGTGCCCTGCCGCCCCACTGCCACCTTCACCCGCCATCCCTCAGTCAACAGGGCTCACAAAGTTGGTGGACACAGACTCGTCCTTCATCCACGTCTGCAGGTTCTTGAGGGCCAGGTCCACCTCGTTCTGACACAGGATGATCTCACTCATGTCTGACTCGAAGGCTGACTGTGGGGTGGGGAGGTCAGATTCAAGGCTGGGCTGGGGTCTCCGGCTTGGCTAGGGCTTGAGACAGTTCCTTTGAGCTTATAAACAGTGTGTGGTGGTGCCATGGGGAC
>NC_141534.1:212267500-212400000 GCF_021556685.1 Rattus norvegicus | reverse complement strand
GGCACAGCCTCTTCTCTCCATCTGGAGACTGAGACACATGGGGAGCCATGGAGCCCAGACACGCTCTGCGGGACTTAAAATCCCTAGTCAATGGCGGAAGGAAGAGTGACTCAGTACCCACTCTGGGACACCTAGCAAGGGGTGCTGATGTCAGAACCTGAGTTACAGCCAGGCAGCTGTCATCTGGAAGACTCATGTCCACCAGGAATGGTACAGACTGCAGGGGCAGAACATACTGGGATGTGTCTATCTGTAGGCAAGCAACTCCGTGGCTCTCGTCCCTCTGGAAGCCCGTGGGGGACAGTCCTCTGCAGGCTGTGAGTGGGCCACGTCTGGTCCAGATCCTGAGCACACTGCCCAGACTCACATAAGTTACAAGTCCCTAGGTGCTTTCCATTCAGGGATGCCTAATCTTTTGGCTCCTCTAGGCCACATCCTTACATTATGAAGTTCATACTGAAGAGCCACAAAAACAAACTGTGAGGAATTCTCAGAGTGTTTTTAGTAAGTTTACAGCTTTGTGTTGGGACACCTATTCATAGCTATCCTGGGTGGCAGGTGGCCTGTGGGCTGCAGGTTAGACACAGAAGTTACTACTTTTACCCATAAATGAGTGTTACAAGTCCCAGGCTGGGGTTCAGAGTTAATTCAGATCATGTGGTTCTCTGGGTGGTGGCCACGCCAATGCTCATGCACCAGTGGCCATGGCAGCAGAGGTGGAGAGAGGAGTCACAGACCACTCAGGTCTCTCTAGGGCTGGGAAAGCAAGTGCTGGTTAGCTCTTTGTCAACTCAACACAAGCCAGGGCCGCCTGTGAAGAGGGAACTTCAGTACCTCAGTTGAGAAAATGTTTTTATCAGATTGGCCTATGGGCAAGTGGCAGAGTGTGTGTGTGTGTGTGTGTGTGTGTGTGTGTGTGTGTGTGTGTGTGTGTGTGTGTGTTTGCTTAATGACTGATTTGGGTTGACACAGCTCAGTTGGGGTGGTACCAGCCTTGGTCAGGTGGTCCTGGGCACAATAAGAAGGCAGGGTGAGCAAGCTGTGAGAATAAGCCAGTAAGCAGTTTTTCCAAGGCTTCAGTTCCTGTCTCCAGGTTCCTGTTTCCAGGTTCCTGCCTTGAGTTCCTGTCCTAATTTCTTTCTTCAGTGAGGTGTAAGCTGTATGACGAAATGAACCCTATTCTTTCTAAACTGCTTTTGCTCATGGTGTGCACCACAGCAACAGAAAGCAAACCTGGACACAGAGGAAGGGGACCTTCCCTGGAATCTTGGGAATGGACCAGTCCTGACACATGTTGCCTTAAATCCATGGGACCCAATTACATTCTAGCATACCAAGAGAGTTATGTGTGCATTGTTTGTCAGTAGCATGGAGGCTGATGGGACCAAGGTCCAGCGCTGAGGCATGGCATGGCTGCCTTACATGCATCTTGCCTCTGCATCTTTTTCAAACAAGGTACTGGTAAAGGGTCAGCCCTATACCATGAATGGCTTAGGTGCCCAGAGGATACCAGTGGTGTCTGTTAGCACCCACAGTGCTGCAGCTCTTGTCAGTGGTCAGTCAGTCACAGCCATCTCCCATCAGCACAGCATAGGATCCTGGGCACAGGTGACAAGGCCCCATCCCAGACAATGTCTGCTGCCATCAATGGGGACATGTGGGTGAAGAGAGGTATCAAGAGGGGCTTGCGAGGCAAGAGGGTGGACAGGTCTTCTGCCAAGGACCAAAGACAGTGGCGGGGGATGTCTTAGCTATGTCTTTCATGCTGGGGGATGGCTTAGCTGTATCTCTCAAACAACTTCCTCTTCTTCAGACCTCAGGCCATCTTCAGCCTTGGCCTGGTCTGGCTTTGTTTGTTGTAGTGGTGGCTACAGAGACCTAGGGCTCTGTTACTCTGGGGCTGGGTAGGGGACCTGTAGGGACAACTCTCCAGTATACAGGCCATGTCTTTCTGCCATGGTCTCCTACCGTGGGGTCAGCCAGGCTGGTGGGTACTGGCAGCTTCCAGAAGCACTAAGAGACCACCTCTCTTCTTAATGTATTACTAGCCTCTGAGACTCCGATGGTGGTCCAGTTTAGCCTGAAAGTGTCTACCCAATGCTGGGCCAAGACAAGTCTTTATGGGAAAGCTTAGGCTGGGAAGTTAAGTGAACACCAAGGAGAGAGGGAGACCAGGCTCAGGGGTGAGGCAAGGGTCAACATGTAATATCAGCATCTGCAGGATGATGAGGGGCAGTGCCAGGAGCATCCGTTTCTAAGAGTTTCTACGATGGTGGAAAGGCCGGATGCTCCCAGTCCGTGAAGCCCAAGTTTAAGAGGGTTGAGCCGTCTGACTTGAGCTGCTTAGGAGAAAAGTCTAGAGTACCCTGGAGTCCTCCTTGCTCATTTTGATCTTAGGCCATCTGCTGACCAGCCCAGCTCCCCACCTTTGCAATAGACCTGAATTCTGTACACCTGTGGCCCACTGCCAGGAACCTCTTGTAGACCCTAAGGCTGTTCCCATCCTTTGTGGACAGCTCCCGACCCAGCAGTCAAGATCATTTTGGAAATCGAAGGTCTCACCCACCAGGCAATGCAGTGTGTCACTCAGAGGACGGCCAACACCGCATAGTTCCCCGAGTCTGAGTTACCTGGCCAGGCCACTTAACTTCCCATCTGCTCCTCACATGCTCAGCCCAGCCATAAGCCATGTTTGCATTCCTCACTCTCCAGAAAAGCCGCCCTAGACTTGAAAGTCTTCTTGAGACCCGTGACTTCCTCCCCTCTTTTGCCAGAGCCTTACAGTCTCACTGACCACTGTGTGGACTCTGTATCCATCTCTGCATCCCCTGCCCATCACGTCCTCCGTGGTACATTCATCCTCTGTCTACCATGAGTCTGCCAGCTCACCAGCAAGCAGAATGACCCTGTGAGGGAAGCTAGAGGCTTTCTGGGGGCCTCACCCCATGATGTATGGCTCCTGGTCAAGACTGAGTCTAGAGTACATGTAGATCCTTAGGCTCACAAATAAGTAGTAAGGAAACCAGGGATGTTAAACTCTCGTGGTTGCGTCTTCAAAGGAAGAGAGGTATAACCTGTCTCCTACCCAGGCTAGGTTGAGTGTGGATAATAGCCTGGTAACCTCTGTGCTATCTTTATGATTGAGAATGGAGACCCCAGCAGCTCCCTCAGACTCTTATCTTGAGCCTGTTCATCTCAGACAATCTATAGCGTGATCTTCCACTAGACCCTTGAGTTTGTTTACCTTGAGCCTGCTTTCCCAGTTAATCTATAGAACCTATCTCTATGGAAGATCTCATATGTACTTTATACAGAGTTTCAATGTAATTACGTCTTAAACTTTGTTATGCACAGGAGCTTGAGTTAATTATCACCAGGGAACTTTTTTTCCAAATTATATGCCTACTAAACTAGCATAGTCTCAATAAACTAGCTAGAATCAGATTCTTGAAGTTTCAACCAACAGCAGCTAGTAAGTTGTGTTGGACGGAACTTCCTTCCTTCAGAATGACGCTCAATGGCTGTAATGTTTGCAGAGATCTCCCACAACTTCCTATCTTTTTGCTTCCATACCTCAGGCCTGAGCTCACCACTGCTGACCCTCAAAGTGCTCCTTCCCCTGGTATTTCCAAAAAAAAATATACACATGTCCATACAGGTCATTTTTGGCTGTGAGGCATTATGAAGGCACTGGTCCCATTTCCTTCTGTGACTAGGGTAGAGCATGACTTCTGTTCAGGATGTGGCCTCTCAGTGACTCTGATCTCTGACAGCTCTTCCTACCTGAGAAGCTAACTTAGCAGGCTTTTAGAGGAATAGGCA
Organism: Rattus norvegicus; assembly: GCF_021556685.1. Taxonomy (NCBI): domain Eukaryota; kingdom Metazoa; phylum Chordata; class Mammalia; order Rodentia; family Muridae; genus Rattus; species Rattus norvegicus. The sequence goes on along the minus strand of NC_141534.1, from coordinate 212,396,178 downwards.
GTTCAGCACATCTAGGTTTACACAGCATGATGAAGTATTTACTCACCAATTCCATTGCCTTTTGAATTGTTCTTCTGCCTTGAAAGGCCCTTTCTAGACCTTTTAGCTCAAAGATGTCCTAGATGAGGGTATGCTATTCCACCAACCCATGCCTCAGTTTCCCCACCCAAGCAGTAGTGGCTGCCCTGCCTGTGGGTGCTCACAATGTCATCAGGGAACAGCCTTCTACAGTCAGCCCCTCAGAGGGCTCACAGACAGCGAGGGGAAGGGGCAGGGAAGGGAAGGGCTGATAGATAGTGAGGGGAGGGCAGGAAGGTGTGGCAGGGATAGGTCACTGCTCATTGTGCCAGTGAAGAACATCGGGGAGCCAGGGAGCCAGATGTGTGGGCGTTGGGGATGATTTTGCCCATGCAGCAGCCTTGAATACAGGAGGCTAAGTAAGGCTCCTAATTCTAGAGATGAGAGCCCGAGAGGGTGGGTGGAGCCCAAGGAGACTCACCTCCCTGAGTCCTGCATAGCCTGAATGACTGTGACAATGGAAGTTCTTGCTTAGTGATAGATGTCTGGCTGGTTGGCAGTCGGAGGTAGCATCCAGAGCCAGGTGCACTTCCCAGTTCATGACATGAACAGAAGAATGAGAAACCAAAATGTAATGGTGTTGCTTGCATCCCTCGAGGACAACTATCTCCCTTCTGGTCCTGGGCAAGCACCCCAGAATTCACAGTCAGAGGTCCTTGTCCCAAGAAGACGGTAGGGAGACAAACGGAGAGGCAGAGGAGCCGTGAGAGGGCAGGGCCCCCGCTGGAAGACTACATAGCTGTTGTCTTTAGTTCCTTAAGGCATGTATGCACACATGTATGTTTCTCCTCACCTATTAATTCATCAATCCACTCATGCATGTATGCATTAATTCATTCAGGTACCCAACCATTCATGCATGCACATATGCACCCATCTAACCAAATGCTTGTGCATTTATCTATGTACTGACCTATCCATCTATCTATCTCTCCACTCATTTATTCCCACATTCATTCACTCGCTCATTTTCATCTATGCCTCTATCTACCTACATATCCATCCAGCCACCTTCCATCCACTCATGTACCCATTTAGTCATGCATGCACACACATCCACCCCCCATGTACTCCTTCATGCTTTCACCCATGAATTCATTCATTCATTCATTCATTCATTCATGTACTCATCATTCCAGTCACTCATGCATGCATACATGCATCCATCCATGTAATCATGCATGCAAACATCCAGTGGGCACATCTCATTCACTGTTCCAGGTTGCAGTGGTACAACAATGAGTGGCTACACACTCATGAAGCTGCCAGCTGCAGATGTGGGGAAAGGGCTCACAGGAAGATGTGTGTGTGTGGCCCAGTTCTTATAGTTTTCAAATTCTGTACACTTCCCTGATAAAAGTGGGCTGCCTATGGCTGCCTTCCAACAGCCATGGCCGCTAGGCAAAGTTGAGGCATAAAAGGAGACTCACAGTTGTCAGCCCAAGGCTGCAGCCATCCCCCAGCTTTCTCGTGTGGCCCTGGCTGTGTCCATAGCTCTAATACCCAGGGCCACACCTAATCTCTTGCTGTCAGAGGGTAAAAACCAGGCAGGAATGGCCAGCTACCTGTGATGATGAGCCACTGGCTCCCACATCCTCAGGGGTGTGTTGTGGTCCCGTGACAAAGTAAGTCCAGGTCCACGAGTCCTCGGTATCCACAGAAAGCGGCTCCCTCAACCAGCAAACTTGAATGTGCAACTGAACTAAACTGCAGAACAGACTCCCAAGCAGGGAGGGTGGGGCTTTGTCCCTGACCTTGCCCTTTTGTGACAAGCAACTTGGGCAGTTGTCTAGACTGAAGAAGAGCAGGCCTCACACCAGCTAGTCAGGAACACTCATAGCTCTCTATGAAGCCAGCAGCTCTGAGGTGGGACCAACCATATGGTGGCTGTGAAAGGACAATGCAGAGGCCCTTTCATTTCCCTTCCACGTTCAGTCTGTGAAGGCTGACTCTCCTCCTTTTAGCTTTCACACAGGCTGCCTGACTGATGGAATGACTGTTCGCTCAAACATTTAAAAAACAGTCTTGAAGACGCTGTCACTCCCACTCTCCTTCTAATAATGCCCATTGCAGACCAACAGATAAGCAAGATACGGTGTCTCCACACAGCGAACTACTTATTACTCAACCACAGAAAGGAACAATTGTGTCTGTACTGCAATATGGATGGCACTCTAATGTCATGAGTAACGGAAGAAACTGCTTGGGAAGCACCACGTGTTGTGATGAGTATGTTCCCTGAGGTGTCTAAGACGGGGAAGTCTGCAGAGATTGCTGCTAACAGATGCCCTGCAGGAGGAGGGGTTGGGGAGGCTGAGCTCTGAGGGTCCAGGGAGTCACCGTGTATGTATGTGAGAGAATGTTCTGAAAACAGATGAAGCTGGTGGCCAAACAGTGCAAGGGTAGCTAAACTATAGGTTTTAAATGTGACATTCTACTGGGCCTGGTAGTGCACATCTGCAATCCTAGTACCTGCAATGCTGAGGCAGGAGGATACTCAGCTTGAGGCCAGCCTAGGCTACCTTTCCCATCCCCAAAGGGCTCACTTTTACCTTGGAGGTGTTTTAGCATACACTTGAACAAGTGTCAGGACAGAGGGGGTCTGGAGTTCTCCAGAGGACCCAGTGGGGAGGACCTGGGTCCCCCACTGCCACTACTCTGGTATCTGTGGCCTGTTGCTGCCTCCTCTCACTCATTCAGTCACCCACTTATGCAGACACCACCTTCTTGCCAACATATGGAAGCTCCATGGTCCCTCTTGCCCAGGCTCAGGAGTGAGAATGGCCCTGAAGACCACCCCAGGAAGTCTTGTGCCAGCTCTCCTGCAGGCATCCTGCAGCCAGTTATCTGCCTGCATCTGTTAAAAATACCAGTGCCATCTGTGGCGACTTATAGTTGAATAAATTTATTTATAACATAATGGGGGTTTGTCCTGAAGATGATACTTACGTCTCTGAGATGCTGATTCTGAGACCCGAGTGTCCCCAGGCTCAGGCTACATACCCTGCAAAAACCCACACAGCTCATGGGATCCCTGCCGAGGCTCAGTCCAGGACTGCTAGACTTCCCTGTTCTGTGAATGGTGTCAACATTAACTTGGTGTCTACTGCAGTCTCACAGTGGGCCCTGCATTGGAAAAGGCAAAGATGTTCTGCGAAGATGAGTTCATGCTGGACTGGGGGTTCTTACCACCCAGTACCAGGGACCATCTGAAACACACACCCAGAGAGGTGCCAGAGATGACGCCAGAAACCAAGGAGTGCTGAGGATGCTGGGATTTGCCGGCAGCAGGAAGAGTGAGGTGGGACCTTCCACGGGAGCCTGTGGAGTATCCAACCCTGTGACTTTGGACTTCAGAGCTCCAGCACAATGACTGAGAGGCTTGGAAGATGGCTCAGTTCATAAAGTGCTTCCCTCCTGTGCATGAAGATCTGAGTTCAAATTCTCAACACCAGTGTACAAAGTCAGGCCCGGTGATGCTTCTATAATCTGGTGAGACCGGAGAATCCCTGGGCTCACTGGCCTGCCAGCCTAGTTGAATGAGTGAGCTCCATCCAGGTTCACTAAGACACCTTGTCTCAAAAACTAGGATGGGGGGTTGGGGATTTAACTCAGTGGCAGAGCGCTTGCCTAGCAAGCGCAAGGCCCTGGGTTCGGTCCCCAGCTCCGAAAAAAAGAAAAAGAAAAAAAGAAAAAAGAAAAAAAAAAGAAAAACTAGGATGGGGAGTAGAGGAAGCCACCTGATGCTGACCTCTGGCCTTCACATGCATGTGCACACACAGGAACATCCACACGCACATTAAAAGAATACAGACCTCTGAGGAAGACTGCATGCCAGCCTTTGTCACAGTGGCCATGGGGAATCTTCTCCCTGACCAGCTCCCTATCCTCGATTGGTAGCATGTGCCACGAGTCTGCAGAAGGCCTGAGGGGTGCCTGGCAGAACCCCAACATTTCCTTGGATTAACTGGCTTCCTTGTCTTGTTTCCTGAAGGCAGACCCAAGACTGTCAGGTCAGTTCCAAAAGGAGTTTCCATCACAGGAGGGTGTGGTCCAGGATTCTTCTGAGGGCCAAGCGGAGCAAAGAGAGGGGTCATAGGGCCACTTGCCTATGGGGATCCTGGGCACCAGAAACGGAGACTTGTTCTTAAGGGCACAAGGTGGGGACAGATGGCCCAGTAGATGAGGAATATCCTAGGTGTCAGCTGAGACCGCTTCACCTTTGTCCCTCCCTGCTCAGGGGAAATGACGGCATACCCATGTGGGCCCCAGCAGAGCTCACTTTGCTGCAGATGTGCCCAAGCTGTGTGTGCATGGCTGATGCCAGCTACGAACAGAGCCCAACACAAAACGGGAAAGTTTCTTTAAAAAAGGTAAAAATGTCTTTCATGTTGTGCATGTGTGTGTGCCTATGCGTTTGTGTGTGTAATTTGATTTCATGGTTCTTAAGTGTGATGCAGATGACAATGTCATATATTATGGTACTGAAGATGCTGCCTGGAGCTGGGCCCTCCCAGTAGGTGAACTCTGTCTCTCAACAGAGGAAGTGAGGTCTGTGATAGGTGGGGATGGAGATGGTACCTGGCTGAGGTTTAGCCTGGGCAGAAGCTCTGAGGGAAAGAACTTGGTTCACACCATGTTTGTATTTGACAGCTCCCTGAGCAGCCTGAGTTCCCGGCTGATCGTGTGCAAGGGCTGAGTTCAGTCTCCCGGTATTTGGTGTGAGGCTCCATCCCCACTCCTGGCATCAGCAAGATGGCTGCATAAGAGTACATGGTGACAAATGCAGTCTGCTCTGACACAAGGCACCACTGGGTGCCTACTCAGGTCAGGTTCTCATTTTCTCTCTGCCCTCTGCCCTTGGCTGCCATTGACTCTCTCCCAGCACAACCACCGTGGCTCCCCAGGGCTGCCGGGTCTGACTCAGGAGTCATCATTTGATCTCATGAGACATGGCACCCAGCCAGGCTCCCTGTGGGGAGAGAGCCTACCTGGTCTACTAGTTACGTTTCTCCTCATAGTGGTCAAAGGCCTGACAAGGAGATTTTGTGGCAGCCGAATGCCTGGCCTGGAGTTTAAGGAAAGAGGATAGTTTTGGCTCATAGTTTGAAGGATCTTCTGTCATTCTGGGAAGGCATGACACATGGGAAGGAGAGATTGCCTGCTCACATCTGGGCCGATCAAAAAACAAAGAGGGAACAACAAGTAGAGCTGAACTCTACCCCTCAAGGCCTACCCCTCAGTAACCCATGTCCTCTAGAATGTTCCACAGCTCCCATCAGCTGTGGGCCAGGTGTTCAAACACGTGCACCTGTGGGGACATTCCATCCCTAAACCATGGCATCTGGCCTCACTGGAAATGTCCCTTCAGAGATGCCTATAAGGACCCCAGACTAGGCCATCTAGGGAAAAGCAGGTCCTGCAGCTATGGGTCCATGCTGTCCACGGATGGTTCCTGACATGCTGATGGAGGTCTTCTAAACTAAAGTCCAGCTGTTGCTAGGGTGGGCAGAGCCTATGCAGTCCAGAGCCACTGGAGACACCATTTGAGAGGGTAGACTGGTCACTTCCAGCTGTAATGAGGTTATGAGAAAGCAGGACCACGCGCGTGCGCGCGCGCGCGCGCACACACACACACACACACACACACACACACACACACACACACACACTGGATGTTGGCTGAGTCCCATAGGGACAGGAAAGAGCCAAACAAGGTTCTGCTTCCAGCCCTGACTTGGAAGAATTGGACGTGAAGAGTCAGCACTAATGAGGCGCCACAGAACTCACAAAAGAGCCCTTGCAGATTGCAGCTTTCTGAGCTAGCTGCCTACAGAGGCTCCACCTCCACAGGCTCCTCCCACTGTGAATCCACCTACCACACACCCCACTCACCCATCACACGCCCCACCCACTGCAGGCTCCACCCACCGCAGGCTCCACCCACCGCAGACTCCACCCACCGCAGACTCCACCCACCGTAGGCTCCGCACGCTGCAGGCCCCGCCCCAAGCTCTTCATTTTAGGATAAGCACTCCAGCTGTGGCCTTGGGACACTGGCAGGGAAGGAGGCCGCAGAAGTCTCAGTCACTGTTAGATTAGAAGATTAGCAGTTGGTACTACAGTGAGTGAGCTGGTGGAAAATCAATTAATGTTATTAATCAACCATGTGTTCCTCCCAAATGATAAAAATAAGCAGTAGATAAGACTTAATATCCATTCGTAATATGGGCACAGCGGGGGGCACTGCTGTTATCCCAGTACTCAGGAGGTGGAGGCTGGAGGTCATCCTCAGCCTCACAATGAGTTGGAGGCTACAGCCTGGGCTAAATGAGACCCTGTTCCAAACAAACAAAATGAAAAATCTATTTTCAATTTAGGTGAAAAACATCTCTGCATCCTAGAAAAAGATGACCCAAATTAACAGAAATCTGGAGATCAAATCTTAAGATTGGGAACACAGGGACACCTGCCTTCTCCACTGCCCTTCCCAGCAGGCAGAGAGAGGAAGAAGTGGGCCATAAAAGTCACAAGCAGCTCATAAAATAGGAGAATTAATTAGAGCATTCAGCAAGGTGCTGGTAGAATCCAGAATCGATACTCCACAGCCAGCCACTTCTCGATATTTCAGCCAAAGCCGGCAAGAGCAAGTTCAAAAAATATCCACGAAGTGTCAGCTAACGTCCAGAGGAATGAATAATAATAATAAAAAATTGCTGTGCAGGCTCCAGTCATGATCACAAGGCCTGCTTGGAAGACATTAAGAAAGGCTGAATCAAGTGGAGAAATTCATCCCATGCCTGGTTTAGCAGGCCCTGCAACAAAGGCATTCATTTCCTCAAAATCAGTTACTCAGGCTCAGTGCAAGGGCAGTGAAGGCCCTCCAGATGCCTCAAAGGTAGGGCTTTGACACATGGACCAACACACAGCGTGTGGACACACAGTTACAACTGAACTATTGGTGGGGAGTTCTAAGAAAGGAGAGTATGACGGCCCATCTGCAAGGTCCCCTAGATGGATTTGGAACCACCTGTGGGACACATTTGTAAGTGTAGCTGTGAGAAAGTCACCAGAGAGGTTTAACTGGGGAAAGACCCTCTCCAAACATAGCCAGCACTGTCACTGGATTGAAGAAAATGGAGAAACTGAGCTGAGCATTAGAGTTCATCTCTGGGCTTCCTGACTGGATACAATGTGACCAGCTGCCTCAGGCTCCTGCCACTCTGCCTTCCTCCCTTCCCACCATGGACTGTGCTCTCAAACTGTAAGCCATCAAACTGTAAGCCATCAAACTGTAAGCCATCAAACTGTGAGCCAAATAAACTTTTCTCCTCCTAAGTTTCTTTGGTCAGGTGTTTGTCCCAGCAGTGAGAGGTCACTGATACAGTGTGATACTCAGAAATATCACAGGAAAGCTGTGTAAGCCACAGCAAGCAGAAAAGGTGAACTTGGCTCCTGGCCTCACGGCACACATAAGAAACATAAATCCTTTATTGACACTTACAAGAAAGAAGCAAGCATAAAACATTTCTGGAAAACATGATGGAAAGTAGCCCTGAGACCCTGTGGTAAGGAAGAATGTTTCAGAGGAAGCCCACAGTCGCAAACTCAGAATGTTTGACAAGTTCTTTCACACTGAATGAGAAACAACTGGTTGTCATAAAAGAGTGACTGCACAAACTATGCACTGATAAGCAAGATACACAAAGAATACAAAACAGAGTAAAAGGAGCAACAAAGGGAAAACTGGGCAGAACAGAAACAAATTTTCATGGCAGAGAAAAGAACTGAGGCCCAGAAACCTAAGAAAAAACAGGCTCCATGGTGCATACCAGTAACTAGTACTCAGAGATCTGAGGCAGCAGGATTGAAAGGTGTGTGTCAGCTTGAGCTGCTTAGAGAGATCTTGTTCCTCCAATAGCTAGGCCTGGGGTGTAAGTTGGTGACCGAGTATTTGTTTAGCATCTGCCCAGCCCTGGGTCTATCCTTAGCTCCCAAACCCAAAGAAACAGAAAAGGTGCTCTAGTCTGTCTCTAGTCAGGAAATGTCAATCAAGATGCCTATGAAAACCCACAAAAACCTTTCCTGTGGCGAGAACTACCAGCTCTGGGCACTGCTAGTGTGGAGGTGCTAGGAGAAATGCCACCCAGTTCTCTGGAGCGCCACATGGAAAATCACTAGCCACCTGATGGCTGAGCTGAATACGTGGCTCCTGCTGACCTATCAACCGTTCTGATGTCATGGGTGACGTCAGGAGGTACACACAGAGGGCTGCAAGCATATCTGGAAGCCCCAAAATCAGGTTGTAGCCACATGTCCCCCATAAGAGCAATCTCTAAAATGAGATCTACAGTGTTACTCCCCAAGTTCCCACCTGGAGCAGGCTCTGGAAGCAGAAGACATTTCCTTTCTATGTCTCCTGTAAGTCAACTGCTGAGAGGAGACCCTGGTAGACGTGAGTGCCTTGATTTCTCTCCTTGCTCTGCTCAATTTTCCTGTGTTTTTTTCCAGGCAGAAAAATCAATGCACTTAGTCACGTGATGCTACCTGGCTGGGGCCATACAAACAGGATGAACAGGGCTTCACACCTTGTAAGATGATACTTTGCAGTAAAAGCGTCACATACTTAAGTGTGAGCATGAAGGTGCTTGTGTATGCATACATGCGGAAGCAAGAGGCCAGCTCAGATACTGGTCCGCAGGCATCTTCCATTTGGCATTTTGAAACCTGCCTCTCAGTGGCCTGGAGTTCATGGATTCAGCTTGACTGCCTGGGGATTCTCCTGTTCCCTCTCCCCATTGCTGGGATTACAGGTGCACACCACTAAGCTGCTTACAAAATTATTATATTCACACACGCGCGCACACATCCCTGCTTGTCTGCAAGTGTACTGCATGTATACAGTGCCTTAGAGGCAAGAAGATGTTGGATCCCAATCTGTAAGTTATAGATGTCCGTGAGCCACCAGGTAGGTGCTGAGAATTGAACCCAGACCCTCTGGAAGAACTGCCAGTGCTTGTAAGCCCTGAGCTGCCCCTCCAGCCCCAGGCCTGGCTGTTTCACATGGTTCTGGGGACTGAATCCAGGCCCTTGGGCTTATGCGGCAAGCATGTTACCCACTGAGCTATCTCCACAGTCCCTAACTATGGGGCACATGGATGGCACCACCAGAGGAACTGGCATGGAACTGGTGAGGTGGACCATGGTCAAAACCTAGAAGTCTCAAAACTTGAGAAGTTGCTCCTTCCCTGTTTCTGAGTCTGCCTCACAGCACATAACCAGGTGACCCCCAACCAGGTGGTCGGTCACACAGCCAGCACCTGGAGCACCTGCCAGGTGCTTTTCCCTCCATGGATATTCCCATGTTCTTCCCCCAAACTACAGAACCCTTGATTTACCCCAAATAAAGGTATGTGTTTAAACCCACCCCCAAGAAAGAAAAACGAATAAGCTAGGATCGTCTCTGAGAGAGGCTTCATTCAAGAGAAGGCCTTTGCCTGAGAGTCACAGCACTAAGGTTTTTGAGTAAGTTCCCCTACACCCCAACCTCACTGCTTCACCCCTTCCCAGCCTGGAGGGCAACAGCATCTGACGCCCTAGAGAGAAGAGGTGGACTTCACCCAGTCCTCTCCAAGCTGCTGTTCTGTTGGCATCCAGTTACCCCAAAAGGAGTGGCAGAACCTGGAACCACACCTAACATTGCCTTTTGTGCTATGAGTGTGTGTCTGTGCTTTATCTTTGTTTGTAAAGGCCTCTGGGCTCTGGGCTCTGGGTGAGGGACTGAGGACCTGTGCTTCCCTTTGACAGAATCTTACAGGCCTGGGACTGAGTAACAACACAGTTCTCAGTGCACCCGAGGCCATCTGAGACAGTCTGTGAATGTGGGCATGGCTAAACTCAGGAGAGGAAGCCAGAAGGGAGCTAGAAGTACATTCAGAGGCCTCTATTGGTGGCAGATCCTGGGATAGTCCTTCAGAGGCAGAGGCCCCTTACAGCAGGTCTGTGCAGTCTTAACTGTGTCCCTTACCTGCCCTTGGCTCTGCTTGCTTCTCTCAGGAACCTTTAGGGCAGGAACATAAGCAATTACTTGTGGGCCACACCAAGGCCAGGACAGAGATGCCTGGAGTCCAGGCCACAGGAATCATGTAGGGTAAGGGCCTGGAGGGGCTGTGACATTGTCATAAGACCCACTCCTTATCAAGTTGCCCCTCCTGTATGTCTGCTCCATGCAGCAGCCCAGCCCTAAACTACTCGGAGCACAGAAGTGGGTCCTGGGTGCCTCTTATTTTGTTTGTGCTGTCAAGTGGCTGGTACATAGCTGTGGTGACCATGTGACAGGCCACTCGCCTGAATGAGACTTAGGTCAGGACAAAGCCTAGGGACTTTACAAGCCCTCACCTCCCTGCCAGAGCTCAGCTCAGCCTACCACACCTGACTTGTGTCCTGCCCAGTCCTCATGCAGGCCACAGTCCCCTGAAGCCCTCTAAGATCTGTCATGTGACAGGATAGGGTCCTCAGTGCTGTCACCTGTCAGCTGCCACTCATGTTTTGCTTCCTTAGAAGACTGTAGCAAATATTTTTGGCATTGTCAATTCTGTTCACCAGGACCCTTGTCAAAGACACAAATTATTCCCAGCAAGTGAACTACTAACAAACACCATAATGATGCTAAGAAACAGAGAGGTTGTGTCACCTGTCCAAGGTCACAAAGCAGCAAGGTATTGAGCTGAGATACTGGGAAAGCACATCCTCCATGCACACCTCTCCCCAAGTTCTGTAAAGGCCCAACAGAAGGACCACAGAGAGGACGCAGGTCACCAGATGCCTCTCATCCTCCCCATTTTTAGCCTACCTGGCAGGCTAAGAATGCCTGTGGCACTCTCTCATAGGGACCTGTCCCAGCCTGTAGACATGCAGAACTGACAGCCAGTGAGGCTGGGTATCAACACCCAGGGGAGGATGGAGAAAGCAGGACAATCCACAGGACTATGTAAACAAACACTTAATTGTGGGCTTCGAGGTGCAGGGCAAAGGAAACCAGGGCTGGGAGGCAAGGAGAACCACCCTTGAGCCACAGGTGGCTGGTACTGGGTGACCAGGACAGGAACCAGAGGGCAGCCAAAACGCAAGCCAGTCCAGGGCAGGATGTGACTAACCCCGGACAGCCCTCAGCGTGTCTCCAGAACCTTCTACCTTCCCTTTAACAGTATGGGAAATGACTCTCCCCTGTGCAGGGTCTGTGTCAGTGGCCACCAGAACCCACTGACATGTGAAGAGAACAGGGTCTTACACAAGACTGGGTGCTCAGGAGGCTGGCATATGCCCCGTGGTCCTTTTGGGGAATGGCATCCACCCACGACATGGATCTGTTACCAGAGTTTTCAGGCTGGAGCCTGAGCCCAGGGGGCTCTAACTAGCCAGGCTCAGCCACACCACCGTCATCTACAGGCTAATTAAACAACTATGTAAGTGAAAGCAGAGAGGAGAGCCATTCAGTGTGGCCACACTGGGAAGAGGGACAAAGATGTCCAGTCACTCCCTGGATCTGGACATAAGGCTCAGGCTTCAGCAGAGGGCAGGTGGAGTATGCATTGGAGTCCTGGTCAGAGTGTGGTCCTGCCCATCACTGACCCATCCCTGTCTCAGCTCCCGTCTCTCCTGCAAGGTGGTCTGACAAGTTCTCAGACCTGTGTGAGGTCTTTGGGGGACAAGCTGCCTCTCTGACTGGCCCCAGACTTTAGCCTTTCCCTCCTCAGCGTGAGACTCCTGGGGCAATGGGAAGGGTACAGATGTCTCCTCAGAACATCCTCACCTCTGCAAGGATGATTAGAAGCCCATGTCCTGGGGGATTTCTGGAAGCGCCTGGGCTAGGGCTAGCCTGGGCAAAGGGATGCTTAGCTCCTGGGCTAGGCACTGTGATTGTATCCATAAACAGGGAGGACCCTGGACTCAGGGAAGGCCTGAGGCTCCCATCAGTGGTCATGGGTTGGGAAACAGAAAGCCTGGAGATTCTCTCTTATTATATGTGATACAGATCCCCCTCACCCATCTCCCTCTTCCACCACCCCCCCACCTAATACATATCTATACACACTTAAAACACGGCATGGGCATGTACATGAGATACACATACCCATGTGGCCATATTCAGTGCAGTATTCTCAGTGCTCTCTGCGGATTGTCCCTGGGTGCCCTTCCCTACCTCACAGGGACAAAGGCCCAGGGCTGAGGGACTCACTGGCTGATGGTGGAGATGGCCTCCAATCTCTGTTGTAGTGCTGGGCCTTCCTAGTCCCTGTCTTGGGGTGGGGACTGCAGCTTCCACAGGGCAGCCTTCAGAAACAAAAGGGCGGCTGAATACCTGTGCCCACCCTCAGGACACTTGATCCCACAAGTACTAGCTTCTGTGTCTGCCCTTATGGTGTGACCCTGTGGTGGGTGCCAGCACAAAGTAACAGGGCTCAGGAGACACAGGTGACAGGTCTGTGTGCTGTGAGCAACAAGAATGTTTGCTCAGAAAGGGCCTCTCCCAGAAGCCCCCACTGCCACTTGCTTCAGGTACAAGACTCAGACCTGAGCTTTCCTAAGGCACTTGACCTTCATCCATTCACACTTTAGGTCAAAGGGCCTTGCAACCAAAGGGCCTTGCTCTGAGGAGGCTCCTGTGACTTCCCATCAGCCCACAGTCCCCCATGATGTCATTTTTCAGATCTTTCATTCTACTGGCTAGGACTCCCCAAAGGGGGTGAGGGGCAGGGAACGAAACTCCATGACCCATGCAATGTCCAGTCAGCCTCTGTGCTCCTTGGAAGTTGGTAGTCACCTCTGTCCATGGTAGTCACAGAGGCTGGACCTTGTTAGATACCACCTCAGAGACACACTCCTCTTTATGGCTCAATTTAGGAGAGCTGCCACCTGTCCAGAGGCGTTCTTGCCCACTTCCCTTTCTAGAGGCCCTTAGGAGGACATAGGCTATTTAATCAAGTTTCTTGATATGTGTGTGTGTGTGTGTGTGTGTGTGTGTGTGTGTGTGTGTGTGTGTGTGCTTCCCTTCTTGTATGCGGTCCTTGTATGGGACCATGTGGGTCCTAGCAGTTCAACTCAGCTCCTTGACCTTGCTGGCGAGTGCCTTTATGTGCTGAGCTATCTCACAGGCCTGAAAGTAAGCTCTTTAAAGGGCCTCACTCACCTCACAGGATTCAAAAGGTGTCTCAAGTATTAATCTTGAAGAATCTTGGTGGAGAAGCCCATCGGAGGGCAGAGGGACCCACAGATGATGAGAGTAGACACGTGTGCCTCTCAGAGTCTCCCTGTCCAGGATCACACTAAGAATGGGCAAGCTACCTCAGTCTTATACAAAACCAGCCTGCCCCATACTTGGAAGCTCACTGTTCCTGGGTTTTCTGCTTTCTCCCTGGGACTGGGAAATGTCCCAGGAGCCTTTGCATAGCCTATCCTGACTCCTTTGGCCAAGTCCTAGGACTTGGGCTTGGAGCCATGCTGGGAAGCCAGGGATCCAGAACTCTGGTCACTACAGCCTTCTATTGTGACCGGGCACTGTTTCCAATCCCTGTCCTTGAGGACCATCACATGTCCTGGCCATCTTGACAACCCCCAGGACCTCACCCTGGGGCTATAACATGCCAGGTGTGGCTTGTGTCTGGTCTACTCCTGGCCTTGGGCATTCTTCCACTCCATCCTGACCTGAAGCTGGGTCAAGTAGTAGGAGGAGTGTGTGTGTGTTGGGGGGGGGCCTGGGGTCAGACGGCCCCTTCCTTTCAGTGCTCCTGTCTCTTCCAGTGCCCTGCCTCCCCCTGGAGGTAGGCGAAGCCCTGTGGCCATCCACTCCCTGCCATCTGGACCTTGCTTCTGCCTCTGCATAGAACTGGGTCAATGGAAATACAAGCTAACTCTGAGGCCTGGGCCTCTCTGGAGGAGACTTTCCTGGAAGCATCGATCTGTTCGCTGGGCCCTGCGGGATGCCGGTCCCCACAAGAAGGCTCTCCCAGCTGTGGATACCGACCATCTGTTCTCCCAGGATGCACACTGGGGCCTGGGCAGATATGCCTGGAGGCAAAGCCCCTGACAAGGCCTGTCCAGAGGCTGACACAAGGCCCTGGTCACTGTCTCCTCCTGACAAGGCCACCTTGGGCATAGAGAGCCAGAGACTTCTAGGAAGACACCCATGAACACCAGAGGGAGTGGCTGGTCCTGCAGGAGGAGCAGAGTCCCCGTCCACCTTTCTGATTTTGCCAAGGAGAAGAAAGGTCATGGCTGCTTCCAGACACCAGAGCCTGGGCATTCCGCCACTCCAAACTGGCTGCTCCGCTGTGTTCAGAAGGGACAGCAGCCTGATGATCACCTGGCTGATCTGCTGTGAAGTCACTGGGGGGCCAGGGAGGAAACCAAGTGAGGTGGCAGGGAGAGGGCACAAACTATGACTCTATGGGTCCCATGTGTGTGTCCATGTGTGCCCTGTGTAAGAGTGCAGGTGTACATGTGTGTGCATGGATGTTAACAGCAGATGTCTTCCTCCACCACTCCTGACGTTGTTCTGTGAGATAGGTCTCTCTCTGAACATGTAGCTCACCCACCCATTCAACTTGGAGCCAGCCAGCCAGCAAACTCCAAGGTTTCTTTTATTTCTATGTCTCCAGTGCTGGAATCTCAGGACTGCGTGATGTGCTGCTGGCTTGGTGCTGGGATAGACTTAGGCTCCACTGCTTCTGCAGCAAGGGCTTTACCCATGGAGCCTTTTCCTCTCCAGCCCTAAAGTCTCTTTAGAGTTCCTAGCTCTGCCCATGCTCCCACAGTGCAGGTGAACAACTGCTTGTTTCTCCACTTGACTCTGATCAGAGATGTTGAGTGAGCAATCCAAGGTCAAACAGGAAAGGCAGTCTCTTTTCTCCTCACTGTGCACCCGCCATGATGCCAGCACATTCTCCATAGAAACAGAAGGAAGCCGGCTAAACACCATGCTGGCAGTTTCCGTTCTACATATAAGCACCCTCCTTTGCCTCTCAGTGAAAAGAGCCACAGACAGAGGGTTAGTTGGACATGTAGGGGGTCTATATTCCCTAAAGGGTCCCCAGAAATAGCAACTGATTCTCTGAGCTGCTGAGCTCCCGGTGAGGGGCAGGTTTGAACCTTTAACCAGGGCAGCCCACCTTCCTCAAAGTTGCAGCCTCTCCATTTGTACCATGCAGTAATGCTTGGGTCTGTGGGCAGGCACAGTGGCTGGGTGATGTGCAGTATCAGGGACAGGGCAACAGGGTCTCTGGGGGACTTATTCTCCACATAGGCTGTGGGGCAGAGGGAGCAAGTGGCCCTGAAGAGCCAGGCCTTTGTCTGGCCCACACCCCTTGTTAACTTGCTATGCTGTCCAGGAACTTTCTGCATGGGGTACAGTGAGGCAGAAACATGGTCCTATGCTAATTCGGTCTTGTCTGGGGAGCTTTCCCACTCAGGTCATCCTGTGAGGGGAAAGAGATGTGCAAGGGCATGGGCGTTAGTCACTTGATGGCTGGGTCTCCTGCTGCTGTGTTTGTGTCATAGCCTACCCAGTGATGAGGGGCCCAGATGCCAGCTCCGGTTGGCCAATCCTCCTATGCAGACTTAGGAAATGTTCACAGATCAAGAAGCCAGAAACAAAAGCACCTGACTATGCCTGGGCAGACGCTTCCAGAGCAGGAAAAGGGGAGCTCAGGACACCCCTCCTACAGAGAGAGACTGTCCAGGGGTGACTGTATCTATTCTAATTTGTCCTGGTCCTCACAGAGTTGGGGCCAGAGGACAGCTTGGAGGTGCTGTGGGTCAGTCACATGGTTACACTATGGCTTTTCAAGTCTGGCCTCTGAGTGTGACCCAGAGCCTCCACTGCTGCAGGGGACTGAAAACCCAGTGGAAGACACACGAGTACATACTTGTGTCCAGCAGCTCCGTTCACAGAGGCCAAGGTGGTGGAAACACCCCATTACCAGGGAAAGTGGACAAAACCCCAGGACGTATACCCACTGCAGATATGATATGCACACATGCCTGTGTACACACACACACACACACACACACACACACACACACACACACACACAGAGAGAGAGAGAGAGAGAGAGAGAGAGAGAGAGAGAGAGAGAGAGAGGCACTAGCCAACTTCCCACTACTATAATAAACTCAAAGGGTTTATTAGCTGACAGACCTGGAGGCTCCAGTCTAGGACTGTAGAGCCCTTTGCTTTGCATTGCTGACGGCCCGGGGTACTGTGGCAAGAGGTTGACAGGGGAGGACAAGGTCCCAAAGTCGATGTCAAGGATACATCCCAATGAGTTGAGGGCCTCCCAAGGAACCTCCCGGTAGGGTCCATAGCATCTTCAGTAAGAATCTGGACCCTGTGGACCAAGACTGTAACAGAAACCTTGGAGGACAGCTTCCCCTAGTAGTATATATAGAATGAAAATATGTATCATATAACACAAAACATCTCAGTCACGAACAGGAACAAAACATAGATACATATCATAACAGACAAAAGGCTATACTGTGTGACTCACGGTAAGAGACACCCAGAACCGATGAATCCATGGAGAGGATACAGAGCTGGCTGTGCAGGGCTAGAGGGTGCTAGGGGAGTGGCTACTAGGGAGAGTGAGCTTCTTTTGGGGGTGACACACACCTATGAGGGTTACTCTACCCTAGGAGGTCATAAACATTTACTTTTGAACAGCCTTACCTGGAAAAGAGGACGCACAGTTTCTATTATAGTGAAAACCCTGGGGCCTGAGAGTAGGCGTTTGCAGTACTTAATGTCTGCCAGTGTGGCCTCTGCATAGATCACTTCATTCTATGAGTGTGTGTGGTAGAGTTTGTGGTGTGTGTTTGTGTTATGTGCAGAGACCGGAGGCTGCCATGGAGTGTTTTTTGAGACAGGGTCTCTCTCTGACCCTGGAACTGGATGATTCTTCAAGGTTGGATGGCTGGTAGGCCCCAGAGGTCCCCAGTGCTGGGGGACTGCAATTATGTGCCATTACACCTGGCTTTTTTTATATAGATCTTTGGAATCTAAACTTGGGACCTCATGCAAGCACTTTACCACCTGAGCCATCTCTCCAGTCCTCATCCCTCATCCACAGACGTAGCAGCCAAGCCTTGCCGGCTTCCCAGGACCCAGGCATACCTGTTTTTTTCACCACTCTGGCTCTCCAGACCCAGGATAAGCCCTGGGGTCTGCTGGGTGAGACAATGATGCTTACAGCCTTAGGCCAATCCCCCCTGTCCCTTAGCTCCCCCAGGACAAGAGCCGGTCCCTAGAACAGGCAGAGGCTCCAAAGGGCCCTTTGTTCTCCTGTCCACGACACAAAGGTTGGCAGTTTTCCAAGTGGACCACATTCGTAATAACTGTCTCTATTTCATAGTAATTAAAAACAAATGAGCCCAGAATGGTTGGTCGGTGTGGCTGGAGCAGACCTGGCAGTAAACGCAGTTCTGCTTACAGTGGGGAGGTATCAGGCTGCTGCTTTCCCAAAGCCAGAGCATGACGATCCTGAGCACCCAGAGAGCTGGTGACCCGTAGCCAGAGTTGAAGAGACAGATTCGTGGCTCTGTGTGCCTGCATCCCAGTTTTGCCTGCCCACACCAGGAAGAATGTGTTTGTGGCAGTGACAGACCCTCCAGGGAGGCACTTTGAGGTTCCTGAAGGAGTGTGGCAGTGTGGAAAGAATGTCATTATGGAAGCCCCAACAGCTGGCACAGGGCAAGTTCACCGTCATCTGTTGGCTCTGGCATTGTTGGACTGTCACCCCAACCTGTCACCTCATTTCAAGGAGGCCTCTGGCTGCTCCCCATCTGTCCTTCTTGGGATTTCCCAGCAGTGGTCACAGAACCTTCAGGAACTTGGAACCTCATCTTTGGAGACTTTCTTATCACAGGGACAGATGGTGTCCAACCTCAAGGCTGCCTCAGATTTCCCCCATCTTTTGGCTTCTTTCTCCGCTAAATTGAGCCACAACTTTGAAAGGATTAAAAAGCAGTGTGTAAAAGTCAACTCCAATGTCCAAGCCACCTGGAAGGCCATTGTAGGGTGCTGTCATCAAGGGGAGGATGACTTCTAGGTAGCCAGGCCCTCGGGATGGGCCTTGCAGGAGCATTGGGAGTGCAGGGGAAATCGTCTTTATTTCCTCTGAGCAGGATGGATAGAGGGAATTCTCTGTTCTCCTGGCAACACTCGGGAGTGAGAAACTGACTGCTGCCAGGAGGGAACCAAACGCCTCCTTCCCTGCCACCTGCCAGCTGCCGATGGCGCCCACGGTGGGGACAGGGATATGGACAAGGAAGGCAGGCCAGAGGGAAGCGTGCTGTTGTGATCCTGGGGAAAGGGCAGCGGGGCAGTGTTGCACGGTTTGAAGGACTGGATGGGCCAGCTCTGTGCAGCTGCTGCCACAGGGTAGGAAGAGAATGAGCCACCAGGGCTAGGCTTTTGGGGCACAGGAGGCCCTGCAGGGAGCCTCTCTGACCCCAATGCCTGGGTCCTAGGCAGGAGCAAGCGCACCAGGGCCTTCTTCACAGAACACAGGTGTGATCTGACAGGCAGCTACAGGCAGAGGTACCTACCCATGACTCAGCTCCTTGATATCTAAGCTGCCGTATATCTCTGTGTCCTGAAGGACCCTCCAGGTCAAGGGTTACATGCTTGGTCCTCAGGGAAGTTCTCCTAGAGAGTCCCATGGAACCTTCTGGAAATGACCCAGGGGAGGTTCTAGATCATGGGGAAGTGCTTCAGATGGCAGGTTTGGGAGAGAGGACAGTTGCAAAACTGGAGTCTGCTGGTCCCTCTGCTCTGGTTGGAGCAGTGACTTATTGAATGTTGATCTCCCCTGCCCTCCCTGACATCATATCTGTGAGTCATCCAAGCTTTGACTGAGCCCCAGTGTGGTCTTGGAACCTCCAGGACCTGAGCTGAGCAGCCTTTTGTCCCCAGGAAGCTGGCAGTCTCAGGTGCTCCACAGCAGTGTAGTGAGCTGAAGATTCACACACGTGCACACACGTGATCTCTACAATGTTCTTTCTTCTCCAGTTACAAATATATTTAGATCAACTCACAATTCCAAAGAGAACAGCCAGGAAGGCTCATGACAAACAAAAGAGAAACCTGTGCTAAGGGCTGGGCCAAAGCCCCTCATGGTGGCTCCCAGGGACCTCCGGCCTGTGTCAATGTTCAATGCACTGCTCTCTTTTCTTGCTTTGTTGCTGCCCATGCATGCCTCTTTACCTGCCCTGGTCACTGACAGGAAACGTGAAGCCACTGTTTACTGTGAGATGTCTGTGATAAACAGTCCCCACATGCCACGTGAGCCAGCTGCTCCCCAGGCCCACCAGGTGCTCCCAATCGCGTTCTACCATTATGGACCGGAGACCAGCGTCAGATCCTATAGGTTAGGGTTCGGCCCTGCAACCCCACGAGATCCCATTCTCAGGCATCAATCAGCTTCCGGCTGTGATATGAATCCCACAGACTGGTCCACACAAGGACCCTGTGTCCCCTTCTTTGGCTTGTTTAGTTGCTGGGGGAGGACTCAAGTGCTGAAGAACGCAGCTGGCCTTCAGGTTTCTTGGCTTTAGTGCAAGAGGGCATGTGCTGATGGACCCTAGAACATTCTGAGCATTAGGGTGGCCTAGTAACAGACTCTTGGCTTCTCTTGACAACCTGCTAATGCTACATGTATGAGGTGGCTCCCATAGGACTTAGACACATCAGTTACTGAGCACAGGTTCCATGGCCAGCACCGCAGCCATCTGGCCATGCAGGCCAGTTCTGGGTATTGGCTCTTGGAGCAAGCCTCTGCCTGACCTGGGGCCACTTTGATGGTATCAAGTCCGTGGGCAGTGATATTTGCTTGCTGTTCCTCTCCCTGCCTTGCTCTGGTTTCTTCTTGACTGGGTCAGGGTGAGGAAGAGCAAGTGGTTCAACTGGCATCTGCCATTCTGCATGCAGAGACACAAGAATCATCTCCCAGGACCCCATGTGTTAGGGACAGGGCTCAGGAGGCAGAGTGCTTGTTTAACATGTATGAAGTCTTGGGTTCCATCCCTAGTGGCATTAACTAGGCCCGGGGACACATGCTGCTAATACCAACACTAGGGAGGTGGAAGCAGAACGGTTGGAAGTTCAAGGTCATCCTCAACTATATACTGAGTCCCAGGTAGCCTGAGCTATATGAGACCCTGTCTCAAAAAGTGCTTGTATGCAGAAACATGGTATTCGAGCCACTCCTGAGTGTGCAAGCCCTGGTTCCCATTGCTCTCACTATTCCCTCATCAGCACTCCCTTCCTGATTCAAGGGTTGGTTTTTCTCCTGAGCCACCTGAAATAGCCACTTTTGTAGGTCAAAGACTGTTAAATGCTGCCAGTTGGATGTGACACACCCTGACAGGTTCCTTGATCAGCACCCCGATTCCAATAAGCATTTTTTTTCTTCCCTCTAGGAGCTCCCAGAGACTCAGAGAACAGGAATCACAGACCTTGGGTGGCCTTACCTCATACAAGTCAAGAATTGTCAGAGATACAAGAATCAACTCCCAGGACCCCATGAGGAAGCTTTCAGCCCAGGAGGGGTGTGTGGGTGATTCCTGGAGGGGATAAGGCTGGGAGGGATGGGAGTCCAAGCTGTGCACTACCTAGGAGGCAGAGGGTGCTGGGGGGCGGGCTGAGCACCAGCACAGAGGGGACAGGACTGACCCGGAGGATGGATCAGGGGCCCTGACACCTCCATGTCCCCAGTGTCCAGCAAGCTCTTTGGCTTAAAGGTGCTTACAGCCAGGTGGACACTGGGGCTGGAACTTTCAAGTTTCAAGGCTCAGGCAGGCTACTGCCAGGTAGGACACTCAATAGGGCCACAAATGAGCAGGAGACGAGGACACAGGTACCACATAGGTTCAGCTGTGAGCCACTTTCAGTATGAAGCCTTCTTCAACAAAGTGTTAAGAGGTGGTCAGTCTGACAGAAGGCATGTCTGCGTCCAGGTGACTAAAACTGAACAATGAATCCACTCAGAGAAAAGGGTTCAAATCAAGACCAAAGTCTGTAGGATAAGCCAGTGTTTGTGTCCAGTGGAGCAGGAGGCCTGCACCCTTGGCTAACTCCCACGGGGCTCCAGTGAGTGGCAGGCCCTGGCCAGTCCCCTACTCAGCTCTGTCTCTCTTGATACTTTTTCATGAGTGGGACTCAGTAATCAAGCTACAAAACAGAAGCCTGGTGCTTGGAGAAGAATGCCAAGATGTGAGAGGTTTATGAGGACAGTTGGGCACAATTACCGAGGTTCCTGAACAATGTGCGAGTGAGTTAAATCAGCCCACATCAAAACATGGCCATCTCTCAATCACAAGACTCAGAATGCTTCGTATGCAATAAAAGTATGGCCCGGAAACTGAGCAGAAGACTCCACAGACACCTGGACTGTCCCCGGTGCCCACAGGGACACTTATGTTAGAACTAGTCTACTAGTGTCAAGGGGACCCAGCCTCAAGGTGGAAGCAGGGAGCACACCCAGTAAGCGTCTGACCCCAGTGACTAGTAGGAGGTAGATGTGGGGAATCATGGCAGGCTCTGATTCTTGGACGTATGTGCTCACCCCACATCCTTCTCCCTACATCCCTCTGGTTCTTGCACAAAGACCCCCACTTTATGCACCTCATCTCGTCTGGTATTGCTCTTGGTCTGACTTCCAACACACGTGCCAAGGATTCGGTGTGAGCTCTCCCCAACAGGCATGTGCTAACAGCAGGTGGTCCAACCAGTAGGAGGAAGTGCGTCACTGTGGGGTGGGCCTTGAGGGTTATAGCCTGTCCTACTTCCTGTCCTGTGTCTGCTTCCTGATCCATCTAGATGGGAGCAAGCAGTCTCATTCCTGAAGTCACAGCCAGGAGCCATTCCAACCTCCATGCCCCATCCCCATACACAATGGACAGTACCTCCCAAACCATGAGTGAGGATACAACCTTTCTAAGATCACAGTGACGAGAATACTAGATGCCCTGTAATGGCACTTGGCTCCCACCTGAATGCTTCACCTTCATAAGGTGCTTAGCTCAGTGCTCACCTGTGAGAAGTCTGATCTGGGGCTCAGAAGCAGGCCAAACCTCTTTGTGACTCAGACACGCCCTTGTTCATTACCTGACACCTTGCGGGGCAGAGGGGAGAATTCTGAAGGAATCATGACATAACTAGGAAGGTGAGGTGAGAACATTTCACATTTGGGGACTGTGTTATCCACTGCAATAGCATGTCCTTCTGGAAGACAGAGCCTTGGGCTCTGCATCTCCCCAGAGGGCACTAATCCCACTGTGAGGCCCACCTTTCTGACCTCATCTGAGCCCCAAATCCTCCTAAAGCCCCACTGTACAGGAGAGCAGAAGAGAGCTTCAGTGCACAAGTGGTGTATGTGTGTGGGATCTGGTGTATGTGCGTGCGTATGCGTGTGTGTGTGTGTGTGTGTGTGTGTGTGTGTGTGTGGTCTGTGGTGTGTATGTGTATATAAGTGGTGTGGTACATGTATGTGTGTATAAATGGTGTGGTTTCTATGTGTTTGTGTATGGTATGTGTATGTATGGTGTGTATATATGTGGTGTATGTGTATGGTGTGGTGTGTATGTGTGTATGTGTGCATGGTGTGGTGTGTGTGGTGTATGAATGTGTAGGATGTGTGCAGTCTGTGGTATGTATAATGTATGTGTATAACTGGTGCAGTGTGTGTATACATGTATAAGTGTTGTGGTCTCTGTGTGTGTATGGTATGTGTGTGACAGAGTTCAGTCCATCTTGCCTGCCTGATAGCAGCCAGGACCCCTGAGACCCAGGCAGTCACACAGACACTGAGGCCTATCCTCTCCCATGAGAAGTGCTATAGCTTGCTATGCAGTTTTGCCTTTAAGACACCTCGAGGATGGTGGCCGCCAGTTAACTAAGCCTGCCAAGTGAGCAGAGACACTGGTGTCCTGTGGGAATGGTGTCACCCATCCCCACCTTGTGTTTTTTCCACCTGCTCCAAGGGATACCTGGGTGGCCTCAGAGTAACAGGACATCTGTGGAGCACCTGTCAGGCCTCAGTTTCCCCAACTGTGGTAGGGTGGTGACAACACCCATTCCACAGGTTGTGGGGATTTGATAGAGACAGCAGAGTGGGAAGACATCTTCATGATACACATTTTCACACCTACTGGCCCTCCCCTACCTTCCTGGGTGACCCCATTTCTGGGACATACATATCCCATGGTCCTAGATAACATTCAGAACACCCTCCATGTGGATCCCACCTTACAGTACAGTTGGGCAACACTTGCCCAGGGAATTGTCTAAGGTTACAGTAGGAACTCATGAGCTGAACAGGACTTGAGCCCTCTAGCTGAGCCAGGCCAGATGACTCTGGCAGAGGAGGGGACGCTGCTGGAGGATAGGGACAGGG
Source organism: Rattus norvegicus (assembly GCF_021556685.1). NCBI lineage: Eukaryota > Metazoa > Chordata > Mammalia > Rodentia > Muridae > Rattus > Rattus norvegicus. Next base: position 212,372,650 of record NC_141534.1, on the reverse strand, counting down.
AAATCTATCTTGGTGGGTGTGAGTGACTGTGATCAGCATGTTCACTAAGGGGACAGGTGAACCCACAAGAGCGGCCAGCTAGCCCCTTCTTGGCAACTCCAGGACCATCTGGCCCTGGTAGGACATGTCAGGGAATTGCTATCCCAGCACAACAGCCTGTGTCCTGTATATGTCCAACCTACTCCAAACCTCCCCATCCCAGCAAGGGCCATCAGGGCCAGGATGCCACATCAGCCTCATCTGAGATTCCTGAGAAGGAAGGAAGGAAGGAAGGAAGGAAGGAAGGAAGGAAGGAAGGAAGGAAGGAAGGGGAAGGGAAGGGAAGACAAGGGAAGGAGGGAGGGAGGGAGGGAGGAAGGGAGGGAGGGAGGGAATGAGGAAAGGATTGATCTGAGTCCTTTACACTCTAGTGTCATAGTGACAATGCTGAACATGACTGTCCATGTGTCAGGGCCCTGTGGCTTCCTGCCTATCAGCATCCAAGGATGCTGAGCAAAGCATCACAGGCTGAGGATTCAGACACTGCTTGGGAGGCTCAGTTTTGACCTCAGGTTGGAGGTTAAACGTGAGAGCTGGGATGTGGGAAGCATCTGCTCCTTCCTCCTTCCGGCTGTTGGGTGGTGCTGACACCCATCCCAAGCCTCCATTTCTGCCTTGGGCCCCTCTTCTAGTTCTTCAAGTCCCTTCTCTTCACCACAGAACTGAGGGAGCACCCCACTCAGGGACCTCTGCAAAGGTCCCACTTCTAAAGGAGGCTCCCAGTGGCATGAGTTTTGGGGGCACGTTCCCCCTATAAATGGACATCCAAGAAACAATGTGATACGCCTGCCCCCATGTGTCTGGCCCACTGCACACCCTCTTCACTGCAGAAGTAAAGCGAGACCTGCTCTGCTCCCCGCACTTGGGTGTATGTGGGCTGCTATGAGCCTCGCTGGGCTTCAGCTGGGTCACTGGGCTTCACAGTGTTGCTCCCCAGTCTTGGAAGAGATAGTGGTTTCTCCTCCTTAGGCTCTGAGCTGAGCTCTGGAAGGGGGTCCCTGCCTTCCCCACCAGCCTACACGGCACTTATTATGCTCTGAGCACAGCGGGTCCTCTTGGGGAAAAACCTGATTTGTTTATTTACTACTCACCTCCACATAATCACCCTCCCCACTCCCTGAACAACAGCAGTGGTCCAGCACAGGGGATAGGATGGGTGGGTGCCTAGAAGTACAGGGAGGAGGGGCTGATGGGAAGGGAAGATGGAGGGAGGGAAAGGATATTTTTTCTCAGTTCCTTTGTTTCCCAGGAGCAAATCAGCCTCACAGGGTGGAGGTCAACATGGCGGCCGTCACCTCTAACTACCAGATTCATTCATTACTGTGAAAGCAGATTTATTTATTTATTTATTTATTTATTTATTTATTTATTTATTTATTTTTACCACACTGGCTGTATTTCCAGTGCTCAGTAGCCATAGGTGGCCCTTGGTACTTTGTGAAACATACTGGTCATTTCTAGAAACTTCTACTGGAGAGCTGCTCCAGAACAATGAGAGAATCAGAGGTGGCCACAGTACTGTGAGTGGCCCAGGCCTCTCATCTACCCTTGGGAAACAGATTCTGCAGCTGAGTGGGGCTGAAGGTAGGAGAACACACACAACTGGGGATGTGGGTGGGGGGTGGGCCTTAATACTAGGGCTGGGAATGCAGTGGACCAAGTGCCATCAAGGACCAGAACTAACCCCAAGTCCTCACCCTGCAGGCACAGCAGAGCCCTGGGTTCCTGGGGAGGGCTGAACTTAGCCTGTGACCCACGGCCTTGGGGGCAGCCTTCCAAGACTGGCTGGTGAGCCCAGTTGGGGGTCTGGGCTAGGGAGGGCAGATCTGGAGAAGGGTGTGGGGTTCTGGAACACCACCTTTGCCCACTGAGAGATGACAAACTGATTTCCTGGCTCAAGTCAGGCTCCTTCCTCTCCCGGGAAAGTCTCACAGCAGAGCTTCCCTCCTGTTCCTCTCTCCAGGGAAGGGAAGAGATGGAGCTGGTGCCAGCTCTGACCCAGCCTGAGGATAGGGAGCTCTTGAGCCCCTTGTTTGTGGGAAGGGGTATGTGGTTCTCCAGACCTAGCTTCGCTGGAGACATCCTGGCTATTTTGGAGGGACAGCAGACTGCATGCCCTGCTCAGACTCTCTGACCTGGTCTCCCATAGAGAGTTCTGTGACTAGTCAGCCTGTCTCTGAAACAGCGAGCGACATCAGGCTCTCCTTGTGGTAGGCTCTCCAGCAAGGCTGCTCCTGCCTCCTGCTACACCCAGGAGAAATTTCTCAATACCTGGAGACATTTTGACTGTCACAACTGGGGGGATGCTATGATATACAACACAGGCCCTAGCAGGGGACTGGCCCAAGTGCCTCTGAAATTATTGCCCCCTTCCCATGTAAATGTCACCACCTGGAGTGCCACCTCCATCTGCCAGCTCTCCTGATGGCTCAGGGGAGAGGCTTGAGGATCCTGTCCTCAAAAGGCAAAGCTGAGCCGCACTTACTTAGGACACCGGCCACAGGCTCTAGGGTCCCCATGGCCTGGAGGGTTTGTAAGAAAGACTCTTGGTTCTCACTGGATGCTCCTGTGCTCTCAATGCTGGTTATAGGAAAGGGACAGGGTTAAAATCCACCACAGACTGAGAGCCAGACAAAGGACCCTTTCCATGGATTAGGAATGAGGACCCCTTCCAGGATGGACCTACACAACAAGGTGCATGGGACATTGGCATAGGGCATTGCTGGTCAGGAAAGGGCCCAGCCCCTGATGCTCAGAGCTGGGACCAGGATGGGCTCCCTTGGGTTGTGAAGTTCTGTTTAGTCTCCAGACCTGCGGGGCTAATCCTTTAGGAACTCAAGTCAAGAATGAGAGGGTGTGGCAGAGACCATCACTGCAAAATGGGATAGTCTGGGCCAGAGCTCCTCCCAAGGGCCAACGGCAAAGTCCAGGCCTATCTTTGAGTCAGGTTAGTCCCTACCCCCACTCTTACCTACCCTTATGCAGTCCTGCCTCTATTTTGCAGATTGTGAAACTGAGGCACAGACTGTAAGGAGCCTGTTCAGGTTCTCAGCATTGGGGAGGAGACTCTGCCTCCTGCTCTTTCACCCTGGAATATTTAATTCCTCACAACCCATGTGTTCTGGAGGTCAGCAAGCCCATGTCAGGAACAACCCCAATCTAATTATTTAGCAAACTGTGGAACAGAGAGATCTTTAAACTGCGGCATGAAAAGGGGAAACAGAGCACACTTGAGTGTAAAACACACAACACAGGCAGGAGCCGTGGAGGGCATGAAGGACACCCTTGAGACAATACGAGTGAATGAGTGGGGACCTATCATCTCAGTGGACCCCTTCCTTCTTGGATAGCCGGGAGCTGCAGGCCTCTGGGGACAACCCCTTCACTTCCGCTGCCTTGTTTCTCTCCCAGCAGCCTCAGTCCCAGCCACCCATCCCAGCTGAGCTAGGTACCCCGCATGCACGGTTGCTAGGAGACGGTTGCTGAGAGTCACAACTCAGCTGGCAACGGAAAACACCCCCAGCCACACAGTTTGCCAGCCAGCCCATTTAGGGAGGCCTGCTTTCCTGTCCACTCCGCCTCAGCCCTGCGCAAACATAGCCGGCATTTTCCTTTACCTGGGTCCTTGCTAGCTCTTTGACACACTCCCTATTTAGTAAGCATTATGAAACAGATGCATCTCCCTCACTTCTCTGTGGAAGAAGGATGTGAAGTCTGCAGAGACGCCTGCTGCTGTGGGGGAGCCCTGCTTCTAATCCCAGGTGGGCCTGGTGCTCACCACAGAGAAGGGGCTCCAGCCCCAGCACAGAGGCTGGGTATGAGTCCATTGTGGGCAGTAGGAAGAGGGAAGACACAACGTGGGCAGAAGCTAAGGTGATGGCTACTCACTTTTCCATTCACTTGTGGGCCCTGAACCCAGAGACCCTGGGGAGGCCTTCGGTTGGTTTGGGGATAGCCTTACCGCTATGCATGTGTGGGGATGCCTTTTTTGACTGTTCCCAGTGCAAGAGGCACTTACTTCCCGGGCTGTGTCTTAGGGCTCTGCTCACTGCATTTCTCACTTCCTACTTCTGATTACGTGGGGGATTGTACTCATCCGCGCTCCGGAAGCTGGGTGTGGCCAGTGGGACCGGCTGGCAGTGCTGCGCCTAGGAAAAGCCTGGAGCAACGTGACTGTTTTCATGTCTTCAACTCAGCTTCTGATATGGGCAGCTGGGGAAAGTCCGTGCGCCCTCAGTGGGAGCCGCTGGATACAGGGTCGTGCAAGTGGTTGGGTGATGCCAAACCTTGCAAGATGCTCTTCACAACGCCAACATCACTAGCAGGGGAGACAAGTCTCAAAATAGAAGACTAGGAGGGGGGCTGGAAAGATGCTTCGGTGGTTAAGAGTACCCGCTGCTCAATTATGAGGACAAGAGTTCAGATGTCAATACGCCTGTACACAGTTCCCATACACAGCTGTAAAGTCATGGTGTGGGGAGAAGGGGTGGGACATAAGCAGGGCCATTGAGCCTTGCTGTCTTCCAGCCTAGCAGAGAAAACGGGAAGCTTGTCCCGCAGAGAGAGTGCAGACCAAATATGGGGACTGCTACAGCCCCGCCCCACTCAGGGCACTGATGCCAATAGGAGGCGGATCTGGGAATGGAAGAAAGATGGCCGCCTGGTGCTGGGGTGCCAGGAGGAGATCTTGCTTCAAAGGAAGAGGCCAAGACTGACAGGGAGGACACCTGATGTTCTCTGGCCTCCACAGATGTACTCATCTGGAAGACTCTACAGATAGTGTGTGAATATGTATCTGTTTATGTTTGTGTGGATGGGTGCATATACGTATGTGAGTGCGCACATATATGTGTGTGTGTGTGTGTGTGTGTGTGTGTGTGTGTGTGTGTGTGTGCGCGCGCGCGCGCGTGCGCGCGCACTTTGCGGACTAGAACATGAGGAAGCTGAGATCTGCACAGGCTGGTGTCCCTGGGTGGAGGCAACATAGAGAGACTGCCAAGATGACACTTAAAGAAGCAAATACTGTTAGCACAGGCTAGAGAGATGGTGGGGGTCAGGAGGGAGGTTTGTGTGGTACAAGGCACGTTGGACCAGGTGGGCCCTGTGACTGACGTCCTGGTGGGAAGAGGGGGTAACACAAGGCAGAGGGAAGAGTAGGTGGAGGGCTTCTTTCCAGACCTACCCTTGTCAAGTTGATTTCCTTTCCTGGGGCCTCGAGTTCCTCCCTGGTTAGGTCAGAGCAGATGGGAATGTTCTTTAGGGTCAGCCCCGTCTGCTGAGGCAGCACTTCATTGCGCAGAGCTCTACCTACAGGAATCTCAGGTCTCAGAGAAGCTCTTTAACCAGGGACCCAGCTCCAGAAAGCCTAGAAGTCAGGTGACTGGTCCAAGGTCACCTTACCCTGAGAAGGTAGTTGCTTTCCTCCCTGCACCCCAGCACCAGGCGGCCATCTTTCCTCCATTCCCAGATCCGCCTCCTATTGGCATCAGTGCCCTGAGTGGGGCGGGACTGTAGCAGTCCCCGTATTTGGTCTGCACTCTCTGCGGGACGGGTGCACACCTGGCCAAGCGGATGATGCTGAGACTGTTGGCCGGGTAAATAATCTAAGTTCTGGGCCTCAAGGGCCCAGCCCAACAAGGCAGAGCATGTTCTGCAGGATCGGAGACAGGCTGTTCCGGGAGAGGCTGCAGCATCGTTGTGAAGTGGAAGAGAAATTAATTTTAAGCCTGGAGTCGATTCCAGCCTGGGAAGAAAGAAGCCAACACTCGGAAGGGGTGGAGCTTGGGCATGCAGGCACATGGCTGCTGCAGCCTGAACTCAGAGGATGAAGCATCCTGGGGACCTGTCCTTACTAGCATTCCAAGCTACTCCCCACCCTCAGCACCTAAAACAGTCTTGTCCCCTCATCTTGCCTGGAAGGCCTGGACCATACCCAGGCCACACCCAGGCCACACCCAGGCCACACCCAGGCCACACCCAGGTTGTTAGTGACCAGGTCCAATGGGGTAGAGAAAGGTCTTGGGTTTAAAGGGAACTCCCTCTTGGAAGCCACCTGTATGTGAGTATGTGCAGTGCTCTGTCACTTAGCTTAGTCCTTTGGTGACTATGCTGGCCTCAGGAATCTCGTTCTTGACAGATGGACAGGAGTACACATGTCCAGGACACTTCAGCTCTGAGGCCACATAGGGTGGAGAGAGTCACCACTAGGGGCCCCCTCTATCACTGCAGACCCTTAGAATTGCACACACCCACTGGTGGGGAACAGTGGGGTTGGGGGGTAGGGAGCGTTTGGGTATGGGAGACCAATATGTAAAGACAGTCCTGGACTTTCAACTGGCTGTGCCTCCCGGTCCCTGGAAGTTTCCAGGCTTCTGCTTAGGTCCTTTTCAGGGGCCTATATTTCCACTCCTTTGGATGTCTTCTAAGTGCCCTCTCCCAGTTACTTTAATAGTTCCTAACATTATGGACTTGCCTCTGTCCACTGGGGCTTTCCCTGTGGGGTTTAGGATTACCAGAGGGCACGTATCCTGCAGTGACAAAGGTCCATACTTACTTACATCTAGACCCACTGTCTAGGGTAACCTTAACTGATCTCTGAGCCTCAGGTATCCAGTGGGGGATATATAGGGGAGGCCGTTTGTCTACTAGAAGACCCTTTCTATGCTATCCTAGTCTTAATATTGCCTTCTTTCTCATTGTGGGAACTGTAGATACCTTAAGACACTTGGTTGAACCATTCCCTCAGCCTGGGCCAACAGGGACACAGACACGTGCTTGGCAGTGAGATGCAAGGGGCACTGCTGAAGGGTTTTCACTCTCCACCAAGGGCCTGAGCTGGCCTGCACCCCGTTGTCTCAGGGCTTTGTCCTGGAGACACAGCTGGCTCAGTCCCTGCCAGGACTCTCCAGCAGCAACAGCAGAGTACTCCAGGGTAGATCAAGATGACAATAATCCTACCTCTGAGGCTAGCACAGACAACAGGATAGGACGTGCAGCTCAAGGACAGGACAGCAAAGGCAGAAAACAGAAGGCTACCCCCAGGTTGCCCAGACTTGTGGGAGAGAGGGGATCTGTGAGCAGAAAAACTCGCATCTGGAGTCCTTTGGACTTCACATTAGCAGAGTGTAGACACGTTACACGTTTCATCCCTGTGGCAAATACATCAGGGAAAGGGTTTAAATGAGGAAACATTTATTTTGGCTCACGGCTTCAGGATATGGTGGGCTGGGTTTGTGTTTCTGGGCTGGGTGTGGTGCGGTAGAGCAGAGCAGCTCACTTCAGATGTGTGGGAAGCAGACAGATGGGGGTGGGGGAGACACCTAGTCTCTGAGGGCTCAATAGGATAGGCCTGCTAAGGCTCTCCCCATTTACAGACAGGAAGTGGAGGGAGGGCCATGCGAGACTGATTCCAGCACTGCAATACACAGTAGAAGGGTAAAGATGGGGATGGCTCCGACGATGAGACCTGGAAGACATTTCTACCACGTTCCATTCTGGGTCCCAGATCAACTGGGATCAGGTATGCTCAAGGAGGTGTGGCTGTTAGACCCAGATCAAAGTCACTGCCAGGAACGGGCACTGAGACCTTCAGGAATATGAGAATGGATAGGTTTTAGATTCCCTACAGACCAAAATGGAAGCCAGGGGACCTGATGCTCGCAATGTGCTGGGGAAAAGCTGGGGGCTGGCAAGAGTGTGCAAATGCCAAACCCGATGACCTGAGGGGTTTGATTCTTTCATCCCATACATGGTAGGAGAAGAGAACTGGTGACGACAAGCTGTACTCTGAGCTCTACACACGTGCATGGTACACACTCCGCTGTGAGCACACACACAAAGCAAACAAACACAATTTAAAACATTTTGGAGAAAGCGAGCGAAAAGGAGATTGACAGATGCGGTGGCCTCTCGAGGCTGACAGTGACAGGTGGGCCAACAAAAGTAGAACATAAATTAGACCCTGGGAGAATCAACGCTGATGCGCATCCAGTGTGCAATCAGCGGAGCGGAAGGTGACCTAGCAGAAGTCGAGGAAACACTTGCGAGTTGCATATGCCAAAGGCTTTCTATCCAGAACGAGCAAAGAACCCTGGAAAACGGACCACCCACCACCGCAAACAGAAACCTGATCCACGACTAGTCACAACTAGGGTTGGGAGACAGCACAGTGGCTGAGAGTGCTTGTTGCACAAGCATGAGGAACTGAGTTCAGATCCCGACATCCACATAAAAACAAATCCAAGCATTGTGAGTCTCTGGAACCCTAGCACAGCGGGCAGCAGTAACAGGAGAAAGTCACTGGGACCTGCTGGCTGCCAGTCCGGCTCCAGGTTAAGTGACAAAACCTGACTCAAGGGAATAAGGGAGAGAGTGATGGCGTATGACATCCAATATCCTCCTCTGGCCTCTGCTTGTACACAGGCATACACATGCATGCATGGATCATACACACAAATACACACAAACATGGGCAAAGGTTGCAGTTTCTCCAGAGAAGGTACACATAACCAATGAGTACACGAGAGTCTGTACAGCCCCCACAGTGTCCAGGGAAATGCAAACCACAAGGTACTGGGAGTGCACCGGAAAGCAACTAGCATCGGGGAGGGCATGAGAAAGACAGAACCCATGCACAGCTGGTGCACACTACCTGTGTGCACTGCTGGTGTGCACTGCTGGTGGGAGCAGTGATGCACTTCCTAAAGCGCGAGGCACATGAGGCACATTCCCAAGCAGGTGCTTAGATCCCGTGGCACTGCAGTCAGGGTCTCCAGGAGCAGCCAGCATACCCTGGCCCACAGCAGCTTCAGTCCCAACAGTCCAAGGTATAGTGACTAGGTGCTGCAGGAAGGTGGGTGGATAGATGCATGTAGCCACCCATGCCTGCTACAGAATGCAGTTCTGCCTTAGAAAGGACAGGGCTCTGACATTTGCTGAAGTTGGGTGACCCTGAACAAAACTATGCTCAGCAAAATGAGTCAGGCAGGAAAAAAAAACCACATGCTACATGATCCACACATGTGAGGTCACTGGAGTTGTTAGAATTCCAGAACGTTCTTATGGGTCAGTCCATACTTCTTCCTGCAAAGACCCACCCCCTCATTAGGTCAGTTTATCGGCTTCAGGGGCTGAGACCTGGTGTCGGAGATATGGAAAGGAGGACAGAGGTGCTAGGGGCTGGGAAGCGGTATTCATGAATGGAGACATGCAGAAAAGCGAGAACATTCTGAGGATAGCTAGTGCTAGTGCAGTGGTTGGTCTTCATTGCTGTGTTCACTAGATTTAGAATCACCTAGGAGACACACCTCTGGCCATGCATGTGAGGGTGTTTCCAGAGAGGTTTACTGCAACAGGGAGGATGTGCCTTGAGAGTGGGTGGCACCTTCCAAAGGCATCCCAGACCCAAAGGAACTAGAGGTAAAAGCAGATTTCTTTTCATACAGGAGCTAAACATCAAGGTGCGGGAGGGGTTATGCTTCTCCAAAGGCCCTGGGGGAGGCTCCTCCTTGTTTTCCTGGCTCCTTGTAGCTCTGGGTGGTCCTTGGCTCATGGCCTCATAGCTTATCATCTCTATGGTCATGTGGCTTCTTCCCTCATGTATCAAATCCAATTTCCTCTACAACACGTGACACTTCAGGTCTAGGGAAAACTTCAGAACCTTCTTTATGAGTCAATCCTTACTTTCCCCTGCAAAGACCCATGTCCCTCATAGGACTGGGCTTACAGGTTTCAGAAGCTGAGATCTTTGGGTGGCCATTGTTTTCCTACTGCAGTGATGCTTGTGTATTGACATGTGTGTATATATAGATGTGCCTGTGTATGTCTATATATATGCCTATGCATGCCTGCGTGTGTGTGTGCATGTGTGCATACACGCGCTTCCTTTCACACCATGAGCACTACACTGGTTTCCACCTTCCCAGCACAGTTCTAGCAGCCTAGGTCTTGTCTCACTTTTAGCTGAGATCCTTAAAAGGGGCATATCCTGAATGCAGATATCTAGTGGAGGGTCTGCACAGAAAGTCCATAAGCCAGGTAGCCATGGGAGTTTGCAGGTGGCATGATCAGGTGCCAGTGTCCTTGTGAGGTCTCCCACATTCCTAGCCAGAGCACAGTAGCCCCAGAACACAGCCTGGGATATAGTCCAGGAGCTGACTAGGATGGGTACATTCAGGAAAGAGCTCAAAAAAAAAAAAAAAAAAAAAAAAGCCATGTCTTGCAGGATTCAGCCAGCCTGCTAGGTAGCAGCCACCACAGGGAGGACTCTGTTGTGTCCAGTATACAAGGCCATGGAGAAGGGCCATGGGGCATATGCGTGTGCTGTGCCATTTCCCTGGGAAGCCATAGGCCCAGGAGAGCCCCACATTTCCAGATTCCAATAGTCCCAGGTCCCCCGCAGCCCAGCTCTCAGCAGCTTTGTGAAACATGAGCCCTCGACCCCTTCATTATGACCCCCAAACTCTGCAGAGCCCACGGTGGTTCCAGTGAGTTACTGATGTGGTGTTCAGCTGACCTCTAGCTGACCCGCCAGCGTCTGCTGTGCGCTGGCTTGAGCCCTGCTTGGGGTCTGCAGCTTCTGACCACTCACACAGGATCCAAGACTCACCCTCCAGGCCTGTGTGAGGTAAGCCAGGCCCTAGGATCTGCTGCCAGCCCTGGGGGAAGGGCATGGCTAGGCATCCTCAGGACAGCCAGCAGCCCACAGTGGGCTGTGAGAAACACGGCAAATTGGGGCTAATTTTCTCCTGCAAAGAAGTTGATCCTCTAATCTGGTAAATACACTAATCTTCGCCGTACTGCTCCGAGCCCGAGCTTATGCGTTCAGACCCAGGGGGGAACGGGCCTGGCGCAGAATGCGACCAGGGCTGCAGGCAGGAAGCACACACTGCCAGGAAATGCAACTCTCAGAGCTGGTGGGGAGGGAAACATTTCCTGGCACTGAGGACCCACCCGGGTATTGGGCACTGCATTGACATGGCTTACATGACCACCCACATACCCCAGTGATAGACAATGGAGAACATTGGTCGGTGGTGGATCACCCCAGGGTTCTGGGACCCCAGCCCCACCAATGTTCCTCCTCCTCCCAATCCTGACTCCTTTGTATTAAAGCAAAAGATGAGTCACTGTCGCAGACAAGCAGGGCTGTGACTGAGCACAGATGAGCCATTAGATCAGGGGCCAATGTGGCCCAGCTTCATTTAGTCTGCTAAAGAGTTAGTTGTATAATAATTTTTTAGAATCTTAATAATTACCAGTAGGAAAATTTCCTAGAAAAATTCCTATTCTGACATCACTTAAATAGCTGCGCACAATGACTGACATGGGGAGGTGCCCAGAGCAGGCATTAACCTGACATTAGGAGCTGCTTGCTCTTGGGGCTTCTCAGGATACCCATAAGTCTCTGTGTTGGGGACCCTGAGGGGCAGCTTCAGGCTTTGGTCAGACTTGGGGAAGAAGCTGTGGTCCACGTTGGCTGTCACTGAAACACCCTGATTCTGAGTGGCTAAAAAAATAGATTTGTCTCACAGGCTGAGTCCACAGTGCTAGACGACTTAGAAGCTGATGAGGCCTGATGGCCCTTCACAGCAGTGTCCTCATGCAGCAGAAGGGACTATCTCTAGGGTATATTTTTCACTTTTAATTTTATATATATGAGTGTTTTGCCTGCACATAGGTATGTGCGCCACACATGTGCAGTACCCACAGAGGCCAGAAGAGGGCATTGGGTCTCCTAAAACTGGGGTTACAAGTGGTTGTTAGTTGCCATGTTGGTGCTGGGAATTGAACCCTGGTCCTCTGCAAGAGCAGCCATCTTAGCATCTGAGCTATCTCTTCAGGTCCTGGGGTCCCTTTTAAAATAAGCTTAGCAATCCCCTTCTTGAGAGATGCTACCATGTCCCAATATCCTCCAAGAGCCTGCCTACCACACTGGAGGAAAAGGTCTTTGCACACGTGGATCTGGGGGAGAGCACAGGCATTGGCCTGGGACATGGAATATCTGGATCTTGTTTTGTCCTAAATTCATTTCCATCTGATTCTTCTTACAACCCACTGAGACCTGAACTGTGGGGATGGGCACCCCTAGGCAGAATCTGTCATCATCCTGGGTTGGGGTATAAAGGGTAGCAGCCTAGGACTAGGGCATCTTAGAATATGTAAATAAGTTGGAGACCCAGAGGTGGGAGGGTCACCCTGGTTTTCCTGCCTAGACTCTAAGTCAACTACCAAGTGTACTTCTGAGAAGGGCAGAGGGAGATGTGAAGCCATTACACAGAAGAACAGCCCATGAAGACAAGAGACAGACAGAAGAATAATGTGGCCACAAGCCAAGGGAATCCTGGAGACCTCCAGGTGGAAGAAGCAGGAAGGACCCTAAGGGACAACTGCCTGCTTGCTCAAGCCACAAGGCGAATGACACCTAGGTTAGGGACACTTCACTGTTTTTTCACAGAGCCATCTCGAACCACACCCAAGTCAAACAAAACAATAGAACAGACATGCTTTCCCTGGTACAATGCTCACCCGGCATGGAGAAGGTTCTAGGTTCAATCCACAGCACCACATAAGCCAGCTATGGTGGCATGTGGCTGTAATCTCTGCCCTTGGGAGGTGGAGACAGGAGGTTAGATATTCAAGGAAATCCTTGGTGGCTACAAAGTGAGTTCGAGGCTGCCTTGGGCTATATGAGACCCTGTCTTAAAAAATAAAAAAAAAAAGCATCAAAACTAATGAGACCAAGGAAAAACCCCACATGTCCTCTGCAATGTGTTATTCCCACAAGGGCTTCAGCCAAGGTCTAACACAAAGCCTGCTTCCACAGCAGCACAGAGTGGGGTTTGTACTCCTTCCAGGCCCACTGTGGGGTCCCTTAATGTGCCCCAGTTTCCTGACAATGGGGGAAGGCCACTGAGTGCAATTGCAGTTGATTGGTCATGGCAGGAATGGGATACTGTGGGATTTCACTGCCTAATGGCTAGAGGTGACAGCAGCAGAGACTGGTCACCTGAGGCCCCATCTGCTGAGGCTGAATGGAAACAGCTCGTATCAGGGCACAGAGGGGAAACTGCCTGCCTGTCAGCACTCAGGAGGAGCAGGAAGTCAACTCTTTGTTCAAAGGAATAGCCACATCCTTCTGGGGAAGGGCATGTTTGTTATAGCATCTAGCAGTTCCCCGATACATAGTCTGACATGGATTGGGTTCTGCAAAAGGTAGCCAGAGGTGGCGCCCAGGGTCAGGGAGTGCATGAGAGGCTGTGCCTCAGCTCAGGGCCTTGCTGGGTAAAGGGGGCTGATCTGTTCTCTGATTGTACTCTTTCAGGTGGCTCATTTCAGGTGTTTCTGATATAGAGATGAGCACCCAGGGCTCTATATGCTAGGGCAAGCAAGTCTCATAGGACAGAGGCTGGGACCCACCACATGCCACCAGCTTTCTTCAGGGAGGACCCCCTGTTGCAGATCTCCAGTTGTCAGCAGGGTCTAAGGGACCCAGACCCAAGCATCCCAGGATTTCTTGCCCAGTGTCCTGACTCAGCCTTTGCTCAGCACTGGGCCATTGGACTGGCCAGAGAGAAACCTCTTTCCTTAACAGTGCCCCTGGGCCCAGTAACTGATTTCCCATTCCACGTGAATTTAAATCTGTGTTTGCAGAGCTGGCTGGAGATTGGGTCCCAGAGGACATAGCAGCTAGGCAGTGACTGAGGTCCACTTAGCAGTGACTGTGGATGGAACAGGGCTCACACTGATTCTATCCCAGAGGAAGCTGCTTTTGTGGGTGGAACAGTGGCTCAGTCTGGCTTATGAGGAGGTGGCTGAGGTTGGCTAATGGCATTAGGGTGCAGTAAGATGTGCCTTCAGTGTATATGCTAGGGGGGAACATGCCTCCCAAGTCCACACAAGCTCAAGATGTGCTCCCCACGTCTATGCTAGCTTAAGATGTGCCACACCCATATTTATACTGGGTGTTCCTCCTGCCTGCTGACATGGACCTCACCAGTCATCAGCATCCATTATCCTTCGGAGAAATAACCTCAAGGAAGTGTACCCTGGACTTCCAGTAGCACCAGTCAGAGGTGGAGAATGACAGGAACAAGCTCTGCATGACTAGCAAGCAGAGGAGACCCCTTGGCTGCAAGCTATGGTTTCCTGGGCTTACTTTCTCTTAGATATATAATATATACATAAAAGATATATAAGAAGAAAATGGCAATTTAAAAGAGAGCCGGGTCCCTGTTCCCTCACTCCCTTCCTGACTCCTGCTTTAAGGTAACCCCATGACACAAGGTATGTCTCGGTTCTTCCAGAACTTTCCTTTCTTAAGATAGGCTCTCACTCTGTAGACCAGGCTGGTTTAAAATTCATTATGCATTCCAGGCCAGTCTTGAACTCATGGCAATCCTCCCGCCTCAGCCTCCCAAGTGCTAGGGTCACAGTGTCAGCCATCATACAGCTGCCTTCCATGATTTCTTCCTAGAAGTTATGTTCTCTTCCAGCCATTTGACATTGAATGTTCACTCTGGAAAAAAAAACCCACCAAGTCTCTTCATAATGTTTCAAGCTTACAGTTTTGTGTTGGGCTGCATGAGAGCTATCCTTGGCCACATGAGAGTGTGGGCAGTATTTTTTGCAAACTCTTGAAGAAAGCACGAAGGCGATCCCAACACAGCAGCTTCACCGCAGCTGCCTGGGAACCACCTCTTCTCTGTTCTTCACTCTCTCCCATCTTAGAAACTTCAGGGTGAGGCTGGGGGAAGGGGAGTACTTGTCAAACATGTGTGAGGAACTGAGTTTGAATCCTCAGAACCAGCAGAGAGTTGAACGTGGTGTGTGCCTCTGATCCCAGTGCAACACAACAGGATGTGAGGAGCAGGCAAGGGAATTCTTGGAAGCTCATGGGCTGAGCAGCTTGGCATCCACAGTGGCCAAACAACAAGAGACCTTCTCTCAAACAGGGGAACACACACACACACACACACACACACACACACACACACACACACACACAGAGACAGAGACAGAGACAGAGACAGAGACACACAGAGACATACACACAGAGGGATACACACATAGACACAGACACACACATAGAGAAACACACACATAGACACCATACACGTACACATATACACACACAGACACACAAAAACATACACATATATATATAGACACACACAGAAACATAGATACAGCCACACATAGACAGACAGACAGACACACACACACACACACACACAGACAGAGAGACAGAGACACAGAGAGATGCACACATAGAGGGATACACACATAGACACAGACACACATAGACACAGACACACACATACAGAAACACACACATAGACACCATACACGCACACATATACACACACACATACACACCCACAGAGAGAGAGAGAGAGAGACAGAGACAGAGACAGAGACACAGAGACACAGAGAGATGCACACACAGAGGGATACACACATAGACACAGACACACACATACAGAAACACACACATAGACACCATACACGCACACATATACACACACAGACACACAAATACATACACATACACACACATATATACAGACACACACAGAAACATAGATACAGCCACACAGACAGCCACACAGACAGACAGACAGACAGACAGACAGACAGACAGACAGACAGACACACACACACACACACACACACACACACACACACACCTGCCTGTCAAACCTCACTTGGTCCCAAGTTTATTCAGGTCATTTTATTCCCATCTATTTTTCTTTAAAAACAAAATACAAAAAACAAACAAAAAATCCTCTCTGTGTGTGGTATGTGTGTATGTGTACATGCAGGTTATGTCACAGGTGTGGTCAGAGGACAACCCCTGGTGTCTTCTCCTTTCTTGAAACAAGGTCATGCACTGCTGAGAACACAAGTCTACAGTGAGATTCATGGGCATCCTCCTGTCTCCACTCCCCATCTTGCTGTGGGAGTGCTGGGATCACAGACACACACAGCCTCAGACAGATTTTTACATAGGTTCTGGGGATCCGAGCTCAGCTCCTCAGTGTGCACGACCAGCATTTACCCATCAGCCTGTCTTTCCAGTCTCATTAATGCCTTCTTTGTTCGTGTCCTCAACAGACAACAGCTCCTGCCTTTTCAACCCGCATCTATGCCCCAGACACACAGATGCAGACACATACACATGTACATGTATGCAGACACATGCACACGTACATGTGCGCACACGCATACACCAGAAGATGAGAAAGACAGAACTCGGCAGGGATGGTAGACGTGTCTGCAATTAACCAAAAGATCAAGGAGCATCATGAGTGGGGGGAGGGGAGAGCAGGGTCTGGCCAGAGGCCAGAATTCTGAGGCAAGAAGAGAGAACCTAGGTCTGGCATAGGAATGGCCTCAGGGCCTTCAGCCTGCTCTCCGGGGGGAGAAAGGACCCAACGGAAGGACATCTCAGGCTGTTCTATCTGGAAGGCTCATCAAAACCACTCAGGGAACGTTAACTGACAATAAATAAGATTTCTTCCCGGAGCAGATGAGGTCAGGCAAACACAGGAATTAAAACAAATTACTGCCCACCCCATGTGGGTGCCAGAGTGGCCAGATTGCTATTATAACCACAAGGAGGTAATGAGGCACGTAGCATGGCTTGGAGGAGGTGCTGCCTGCCACCAGGCCTGTAGGCTGAGCCACTTCAGGTGCTGTGACCGACCGAGTAACCAACACTTCTGGTTTGTGGGGACAAGCTTGGAAGGCTGAGGACAGGCAGAGTGAGCTGGGCTGGGATCCCAACCCAGGGCAGCCAGGATCCCCCAGAGTCCCTAGTGTTTTTGCTGCCCTGGAATAACAGTGTTAGGGAACTGTGGAGCCTGTGTTGAATGTAGGTTGAGAACTGCCCCAGCACGGCCTTACCATAACCTTAACATCTCCTGACTATATCATACTTATCCTCAGTTTCCCCATGTGCTTAGCTTCCCTCCTGGAGCCTTTGAGGGTGGGGAGATGCTGGTGCCACTAGCATACTAGAGTGCCCAGAACCATGATAGAAACATTCATTGCCACTGACCCCAACACTATGTGGACCCCAACATCCTGCAGATCAGTTCCCAACAGACCTAGAAATGCTCTGGTTTTCTGTTTTGGGGCCTGTATGCTCTCTGCCTGTTGCTGTCAATGGCCCATCATGTGTTTTGGGCTGGAATGATTTTCTCTTCCGGGCGGGATGGGGAAGGTCCATCTGGCTGTCTGACGTGCCTGGCTCTACATGGCCAGCTGGTCAAAGGCACTGCCAGCCCTTCCCCCAAGTCTATCCCAGCCCAGGTGTACAAGCAGGCTGTCCACCATCAACACGGGTGCACTGCATGGCTACAGCTCATCTCTCAATGCATAGAACTCTCTGGGTCTTCCCCATGTGACTATGTCACCGGTGTCCCTCTACCCTCCAGTTTCTTCTTTTACAGTTGCTTTACTTTGGAAGCCCTTGAGCAATGGGTGTGGAGGAGACAGAGACATGGGCTACAGGTCTCACCCATACCTATTTCACCAGCCACTAGCCCAAACCCTCAACCCATATATAGCAGCTGATCCAGATACAGACATTAACTCAGATACACACTGTGGCCCCAGTCTCTGCTGGGAAGGAGTTCCAGAGAATTAAGGTCCACGCACCAAGGAGAGGTTTTCAGGTTTCCCGTCTCTAGTGGAATTTTATAGCTACCGTTAGGAATCTGAGCAAGGAGCACCTGGCACTGTCTCTTAGAGGCTTGACTCTACACGACCGGTACATAAAGGATCTGTCTTCAGGCTTTTCACCTGTTTCTTTACCATTCTGCCAAGTCCCCATCTTTCCGGTTTCTCTCTCTCCTTTTTTTCCCCCCCGGAGCTGGGGACCGAACCCAGGGCCTTGCGCTTCCTAGGCAAGCGCTCTACCACTGAGCTAAATCCCCAACCCCTCTCTCTCTCTCATTATCATTTACTATCTGCACCACAAATACACCAGATCAGCCAAGGCCCTCTTCTTTATCATGTGAAAAAGAAGGGTTGGTGGGAACTGGTAAGTTACACCCCCAATTGACTGACTGAATGGACCCTTGGATAGTGGGTGAGTGGGTGGATGAATGAATGATGGGAGGGGTGGACATATACATTCTGGGTGGTTAAGTGGCTGGGATGATTAATTTATGGATAGAAAGATGAATGGGTGGATAGATGAAAAGACAGGTGGATGAATGAGTGGATAAATGGGTAGGAAGATGGGTGCATGTATGTATTATGATGTATGTATGTATGTGTGCATGTATATATGTATGTATGTGAGGATGGATGATGAATAGATGGGTGAATGGATAGATGAATGAGAGGGTGGGTGGTTGGATCAACACTGGATGGATGGATAGATGTGTGAATGGATGGGAGGGTGGCTGGATGGGTGGGAGGGTGAGTAGATGGGTGGGAGGGTGGGTCGATGGTGGATGGATGGGTGGATGGGTGACTGGATAGGAGGGTGGGTGAATGGATAAATGGATAGGTGGATGGATGGGAGGGTGGGTGGAAGGGTGAATGGATAGGAGGATGGGTGGGAAGGTGGGTGGAAGGGTGGATGGATGGGAGGGTGGATGGGAGGGTGGGTGGATGGGTGGGAGGGTGGATGGGAGGGTGGGTGGATGGGTGGGAGGGTGGGTGAATGGGAGGGTGGGTGGATGTATGTGAGGTTGAGTGGATGGATGTGAGGGTGGGTGGAAGGGTGAATGGATAGGAGGATGGGTGAGAGGGTGGATGAATGGGGGGTGGGTGGAAGGGTGGATGGATAGGAGGATGGGTGGATAGGTGGGAGGGGATGAATGGGAGGGTGGATGGATGGATGGGAGGGTGGGTGGATGGATGTGAGGTTGAGTGGATGGATGTGAGGGTGGGTGGATGGGTAGATGGATGGGAGGGTGGGTGGAAGGGTGGATGAATGGGAGGGCGGAAGGGAACTGGGAGGTGGATGGATGTGTGGATGGATGCACCACTTTCAGCACCCCCTTCATGCTCTACATGTACCACATGGAGATTCATCCTCTCCTTTTGGATTTCAGACATGTGCCCCTTTTATCATTAGGGCCAAGAAGGATGTTGGCTGATCCTGGACCGTGACTGAGGAGCTTAACTTGTTGAATGAGCCAGGACTTTGAGGATCACTGTACTCAACAGCAGCTAACAAGCCTCACGGGCCAAGAGAAGCACCCACCCCTCAGACACAGATGTGCTCTCAGCCAGACCCAGAGTGGAAGGATACAAGAATCCTTAGAAGCCCTGGTGACTCCCTCCTGCCTGCTCTCCCTTTGCAGGGATGCTCAACCTGCTGAGTCAACACCTCCCCTTGTCCTGAACTATTTTTCTAGCTCTATTCCAGGTGAAGCTCTGAGACACTATCTGCCTGAATTCTGTACTCCCAGGATGCTGTGGCCCGGTGGGCAAGCGAGTGTCCTCGGGATCTCAGTCTCTTGATATTGAAAAGGGAGAAGACAAACATTTTAACTAAATCAAGCGTGTGAGTTTGTGATGGTGAAATTCAAGGAAAGCTGCTTGCTGCATAGAGGGTGCTCAGGAGACACGGACATTTCACGTGACGCTGTGTTCCTGCAGTCAATAATTTTCTTGCGGTCACTGTTGTGTTGTGAGACAGGTGAGACTGTGGTGGGTTGAGCTTGGCCTCTGTGGGTCAGGTTTTGTTTCTTCTCCAGTTACCGCTGCAGGCCCATGGTGGATATTTCCTAAGTGGACAGAGAGTCAGGCTCTGCACAGACTGGCCATGTGATCCAGCAACTCCACTCACTGGGTGTGAACAGACTGAAAACCAGAGCTCAGACAAAAGCTAGAATACAAATGTTCTCAGAAGCCATCTTTGTTACATGTTTAAATGTTGTAACAAAATGCCTCGGCCCAAGACATTCGTAGTGGATGGAGGTTTATGTGACTCATGGTTCTGGAGACTGGGGATGCCAGCCACATGGAGCCAGCATCTGCTTTACATCTGGTTGAGGGCCTGTTCTGGGTCACAGTGTGGTGAGGCAGGGCAAGTGTGTCAGCTCAGGTCTTTCTTGCTCTTCATATAAAGCCACAAAGGCTGTCACGGACCACCCTCACTTAACCCTAACGACTTCCCGGAGGCCCTCTCTTCAGATCATCAGCACACATGTGCTCATTACTTTTCTCATCACTGTGGTCAAATTCCCGGTGGGAGCAACTTTAGGGAGGCGAATTATTGGGCTCGAGACTCGAGATGATTCCTGTTCATCATGATGGGGACAGCTTGGTGACTCTGTGGGTATCGGAGTGCGCAGAAGGAGATGCCTTACATCTCAGTTGACTAGGACACAGGGATGGGACAACAAGAGAGACCAGGAAATAACCCTCAAGATCCTTTTTCTGGAGTCCTGCCTCTTCCAGTGAGCTTCCACCTTTGAAGGGCTACACGACCTCCCCCAAACAGCATCACTAGCTAGGTGAAAAGTGTCATTCACATTTCACACCACAAACAGCAACATAACAGTATGGATTCCAGAACAGTGTTTCTAACAAGGTAAGATGGGTCTACCCACATCAACTAACACAATCAAGATAACTTCTCACAGTCTTGCCCAGAGGCCTGTCTCCCAGGTCATTCTGGATTCTGTCAAGTTGATAACACTAAGCAACCCTGAGGCTACATACTGCCTTAACCTCTATCTGAAATGTCTCGAGTAGGCACCCCCTGCCTCCAGAAGCAGGAAACAGGAAGTGGTCACTTTGAAGGCTGACATGAAGGTGAGGGGTGATGACCAATAGCAACAGGATTCACCTTTGGGTCGATAATAATGTCCCAGAGCTGCAGTCTGAAGTTGTGATAGCAGTGTAGTATGTGAATAAGAAAGCCACCGAGGGCTGGGAAGATGGTCCACTGGGTACAGGGACTTGCTACCAAGACTAATGGTTCGAGTTTGAATCCCGAAACCCATATGGTGGGAAGAGAGAAGCAACTCCCAAAAGTTGCCTTCTGACTTCCACGTGTATGATGGGATACAGAAGCCCCATCCCCGTGTATAAATACAAATAAACAAATAAGATTTAAAGATTAAAAGCCATTGGGTTGTATACTCTTTTTTTTTTGGTTCTTTTTTTCGGAGCTGGGGACCGAACCCAGGGCCTTGCGCTTCCTAGGCAAGCGCTCTACCACTGAGCTAAATCCCCAACCCCGGGTTGTATACTTTTACAATGCATAAAATAACGTTCACAGCATGCATTTTCCAATTAAAAAACTATTTACATGTTCATATGGGCGGAGCTCTGTGCGTGTGTGAGGACAGGTGCCTGAAGCATTAGGTCCTCTGGAGCTGGTGTGAGAGGCAGTTGTGAGCCACTTGGGGTATCAGGTGTTGACAACTGAGCCTAGGTTCTCTGCAAGGGCAATGAGAGATCTCCAGCTCTGGAGTGTATGTTTTAGCCCAAGGAAAAAGCTACATCAAAATGAGGATGTCTGTATACCACTGACAGCATGCATTGCTACCAGACAGCTCCTTCACCTGCCTGTCTCTATGGGTTCCTTTCTTGTGTGTGTGGATCACGACTTACTCAAGTCAGGATGAAGAAGAGTTAATGAAAGATGATTACCAGTCAGAGTGGGGGTGGAATTTTAACAAAATCTCTAATACTTTTGAGATCAGCACACACATCCTCTGAAAACTCCAAGGTTGTGATGGGTGTGGTGTGGAGAGCTAGACACTGCCAGACAGGGCTGGACTGCTGCTTGTTGATCTCTGGGGTTCTTGGTACTCTCGGGGCATGTGAGTCTGGGAAGAAACAACTATCTCTTTGTCGGGAAAGGATCCGAGAGCCTCCTGAGGTCCTGATCATGGCTGTCTGCTGTGTGACCTGCATGGCTGACATTGTCTGACTGAAGCCATCAGCTTCTGATGGGCTCGGGTTCTGGTGAGAGATAACCCACCATTAAGTCTATGTGCCATGCGAATGCAATGTGTTACAGAGCAGAGATGAGACAAAGAGGTAAGAGGCTGGGGGAAGTTCATGCAATTTAAGGAAGGAGGGCAGGAGAAATTTAGGGGAACAAGGGTAAGAAAAAGAAAGGAGTATCCCAGCAGGAGAGAAGGAACACGGGGGGAAAAAACCAGAGGCAGAGTTGTATTATTGGACCAGCAAAAAGTCAAGGGACCAAGTCAAGGTAGTTGAAGGGCAGAGTGAAAAGCTACCTCTTCTGAGGCTGAAACCTTGGGGCCCTGTAGGCCAAGGCAAGGGGCAGCTTCTAGGACAGGACATTTCTCCCTGGAGCTGTGGACACAGCACAGATGGTAGGACCAGGTGAGAAACTGGTAACAGTCCCTCAGGAGACAGGGAATCACAACGGTAACCAGGACTAACATCTCAGCTGCTGAACCACACGGGCAGAGAGACTGGGGTATGCAATGGGTAGAGCCTGATAAGGGGACCAGGTCAGTTCAAACTCCAGTCTTGCCACTGTGAAGCTCTGTGACCTGAGGCTGCTATCTCCTATGCTAACTCCACAATGTTCCAGTGTCTTTGGGAATTGGGGGTTGCATTCTGGTGAGGGTTAGCAATGGTGAGGACCATATCAGAAATAGTCAGAATGAGGTTGGGGATGTATGTCTAGGAAAACCCAAAACCCAAGTTACTGTGTTGGGAGCCAGGCATCCAGCAGGCACTGGTCTGCCCAGCACTGCCATGGCCAGGCCTAGTTAGTCCTGCATAGTCAGGACTTAGTCCTAGTTAGCTTAGTTCTGGCTACCTGAGCATGGACTTCTGGTCAACCCAAGGACCAATTACCTTTCCCTTTGGCTTTGATCCTATCCCCTAGGACTACTGCCTAGGACTGAGCACAGGGCAGTCAGAACGAGTCAGCCTCTGCCCTTGTGATGCTCATGACTTATGAAAGAGACCACACCCCATGACAGGTCACATAAGGGAGACTCTCCCTTGGGGGATGTATGTGCCTGGCCTGGCTAGGCAGTTTCTGATCTTTACATGGACAAACAAAAACAACCACCCATACTAGTAATAACTCTTTTTTGTACAAAACACTAGCCCTAGGTGCCTTGATCATACTGATGGAGGTTCCTATGCCCCCTCCCTTTCTCATCTTGCCCAACCCAGGGCATTCTAGTTGGGAGGAAGTAGTGAATTTGCTAATGAGTGGTTGACCCTGTGGGACTAAATTGCAGAGGCCATTCTCAGACTCCCACAGCCTGATACAGTGGCTTCCACTCCTCTGTCTCTTCTTCCTTCTCATCTCGGCTCTGCAAGCATTGATGTGCACACACACTAACTTCCAGGGCCGACGAGCCCTATCAATTAGAGTCCTACGGGGCATTTGGCCCACACCCTTCCTTCAGTTCATTTACCAGCCTAACCACTTGGATCATAAAACTCCCTAGCACAAAAGGGCACCTTAGACAGAAACAAATCAATGCTAACAAGATTCCTGCCAGGCACTCTGAGAGACAGGAAGTTTGGTAGGGTGGCTGGAAGGCAGAAAGGTCTCTGTGTTCTCCTTCCAAGGTTAACCAATGGGTCCATCAGAGGACCCTGTAACCCAAACTTCCAATCTGGAGATATTTATCTGCCTCTTTAGGACCTCATCTTTACAGTCTGTGCAGGGTAAAGCTACATTAGGTAGAGATGGATGGAGATAAGATACAACCACATGACTCAGGACTTAGCCAGGGCACTGACCAGACACACAAAAAGAGACATGCTTTACAGGCTGCCAAGACTCAAACCTCCCATGAGGTCCCAGGCAGGCAATTTTCTGAGACTCAGTTTTATTGTCTGAAAGATGGTAATGCAAGATTCCCAGGGATGGCCATCACCAGATTCACACTTTAAGACCTCTGCTATGTGACAGGTGCTGTGTTGACAGTGTGTATGACCCATCGGGAGAGACACTGTACAGGGGAAATGGATGGTAAGTCAACCATTCAACACCGGAGATGATTCTGACAGTGACAGAAGCATGCAGCTTGAGCATAAGAGTCAGGGGCAGCCAGATGGCCCTGGAAAGGCCTGTTTGGGAGTTTGGCACGTGACCTGAGACCTTAGCAACAAGGCGAAGGCGGGGGACAAAGCAGCACAGGATACCACAGATGCTCTGCCACACCAGATCCTCTATACACCCTCATGAAAGAGAATTCTCTACCAAGCAGATGAGTCTTGTCTCAAAGTAATGATCTTCCAAGATTAGACAGGCCAAGGACACAGGGAGGGGAGGGGATACGATGGAAGATACAGGAAAGGAGAGTTGGGAATTTCTGAACTATAGAACCAATTTCAGCACCACGGACAGAGGAAACCCCACAGAGCGGTTTCTCGGGACCACGGACAGTGCTTCCTCTTGGAAGCCTTGGTTTGTTACCATCTGCCTAAACCTCCTTCTGTCTCCCTTGCACACTGACAAGCCACACACAGCTGCACCTGCTCAAACGACCATCCAAGGCCTTAATGCACCAGCCTCGGCCATTGTCAGCACCATTATGTCTGTCTACTGCCCACATTCACCCTGAATGTTACTGACCCTCTAAGCTCTTCCCTCCTCCACACCAACTGTGGAGACCTTTCTTATCCACCGAAGCCTGTGTCAATACTGTTGTCTTTTCCCTTGGTACATACTTTTTTTTGGTTTCCCCTCTAGACTGTGAGCTCCCAAGAAGCTGTGGCTAATTCTTGTTTTTCCTCCGGCCAAGTGCCTCCCGGGGACCCACTCATCAGCTGCAGAAATGAATCAATGAATTGGGTTTTCAGATGTCATTTCCCCCCAACATCTGTTGAGCATCCATGGTGTCCGGAGCTGTGCTGTCAGTTCCACGTGTGTCTTTATTTACAGATAAGAAACTGAGAGACTTGAAGTGAGTGATGTGCCCAGGTTCACACAGCTAAGAGGAGGCAGAGCCTGGACTCAGACCTGGGTTAGCTGAACAACCTGTGCCCTTGACCATGGTTCCTCTCTCTCTCTCTCCAACCCACTGCACTGCCATCTGCCAATCCCACAGAGTCTGAGCACAGCAGCCATGGTCCCCTGAAGTGATTCGGGATCTTTTTTTAGCTTGAAATTGAAATCACTGATGCTTCAAATTAGAACCCCACAATGAAAGAGCCAAGCTTTCAGAGCAGCCTGCATACACCTTTTCGGCAGAATCTCTTTGCTACTTTTGAACCAGAAAACACCTGTTTTGGGTCAATATGGAAGGTGAGGCTATCAGTTTTCTGAGTCCAGAGATGTTTGGAGAAACAGAATCTGGCTTCCCGGATGACCATGGTCTCTCCTAATAGAAACAGCCACTTTAAACCCTCAAGAGTAAAGAACCCAACGTCAACAGCTCTGGGGATGGTAGGACCACTCTCATGGTTGTGGTCCTAGAATGGCAAAGAGTTCTAGTGCTGTGATCCTCTGCAAGCAGACCACAATGGCTTGGCCAGGAGTTACAGGTCTATGGGAACAGATACACTCCACACTCAAGAGGGGGACTGAGACAGCCACTGCTCATCTTTGATGGGAACCAAAGCTGGCAATCCAAGTATAAACACGACACCAGGCTAGGAATTCAGCCCCAGCCCTGGTAATGTCTGCTGGTGCCCGGCTCGTCATACTGAACTGAATACCCACGGGCATTATTTGAATAAGATATAAAGATTTAGGAGGAGTCAGAGGCTAGAACCAATGGGCATGTGATAGTCTCTGGTGATATCCCAAAAGATAAGAGAGAGAGAGAGAGAGAGAGAGAGAGAGAGAGAGAGAGAGAGAGGGAGGGAGGGAGGGAGGGAGGGAGGGAGGGAGAGAGAGAGAGAGAGAGAGAGAGAGAGAGAGAGAGATTAACTGAGAGGTGCAACTGCTGTCTAGACCAGAGGGAATCTGGCACTGAGGAAGCCACAAAAAGGCTTTTTGCTCAACCCTTGGATTTGTCCCTAGATGTTAGCATATGCACGGCAAACAGAAACTCCAAGAGTATGTGAAAACTAGGCCCGTGCCAGGGCAGGACTGTGCAGGATGGTGGGTACTCAGGGAGCAGAAGTATAAGCCAAGTTTGCCTGCCAGGGGCTCAGGGGAGGCTTTAACAGGGTCTTGTATTGAATGGCGGCATCTAGTCTGGCTTGTGTTTGTCAGTGTATAATGGTACACGTCTGAAGGGATCACTGTCAACGCAAAATTACTCACCATCATCATAACTTATTATTTGTTTGACAAATGTTCTCC
Organism: Rattus norvegicus; assembly: GCF_021556685.1. Taxonomy (NCBI): domain Eukaryota; kingdom Metazoa; phylum Chordata; class Mammalia; order Rodentia; family Muridae; genus Rattus; species Rattus norvegicus. The sequence continues at coordinate 212,346,378 of NC_141534.1, read as the reverse complement.
AGTCTTCTGTTCTGAGTGAAGCATGTTAATGAGGCAGAGAGACAAGACACTCACCAACAGATACTGACAAATGCTAGCTTTGTGCTCAGAACTTCTGACCACCAATCTTCTTCAGAGAGCCCATGGTAACACACAGTTTATCTCAGGTGACTTAATTCTCAGTACCACACGTTACCAGTGAGGCAGTGACTCTCCTCATATGTTTATGAATAATGCTTTCAATAGAATAGTAGGACTGACTGGCCTTGTCTGCCTTTCCCACAAGCCTTGCTGAGGTGTAAGGCTGGGGGATGCAGTCTTGGAGGGAGCAGTAGCTACCATGCCAGCTCAGCTGGGTTGGAAGCAATGGTGTATGCAGATGTGTGTGAGACAAGTCCATCTTTAAGAACTCACCTAAGAAAGCTTTTATGACATACTCCGTCTCCGAGGAGAACCCCAGGACATCCCTCTTAGCGTCCTCACTTTAATATAAACCGAGATTATAAAAAACGGTTCCAGGCATCGCTGGTGCAAGTGTTTAATATGAGGAAAAGGTAATTAGCGATCTGCAGCGTGGCTGTTCGAGGATGAAGGATATTGCCGCCTGCTTTAATTGCAAAGAAAAACCTATTTAGGGAAATTAACACAAAAAATGAGATCGGCCACTTCAGGGCTAAGACAACAATCACAGAAACCATAGGAATTTTTTTACAGCCCAGCACGGGCTGGCGGGTGAGGGAAGGCCCGGGACAATTACGAACACCAGAAAACCCTTTTCTGGATGCACGCCACCTTGGCCCAGGAGGCCAGGACACCATTCCACAGTGCTCTGTAACCTTCGAAGGAATGTTCTATTTGTAAAATTAATGAAAACACACACACACACACACACACACACACACACACACACAAGCACTGTAGAAAAGCTGAGAAACAGTAAGGTCTGAAGCAAGTGGAGGGGGCTCTTCCATCCCCCCCGGGTGGGGGTGGGGCAAGGCTTTCCTCCCTGCCTGTAGATGTAGATAATTTTGATTCTGCCTTACTCACTAAATAGAACTGCATTATACCTCACGGGCATGGAGGAGTCCTTGTAGGGCTTTGTGAAAGGCTCCCTTATGGAGCCATAGCAGATGTTGGCTATCCCTCCTTCTCATTCTCTTATTATTTTATTTGTGTGCTGTGAATGCTGCTTGCTTTCGACGCACTTCCCTGAGGATAGAATCTTAGATGTGAAATTACCCACTCGGCTCTGTTTCCTGTAACATGCTGTCCTGTTGACCTCCCCAGAATTCCTGGCACTCTGTGTTTTGTGTTTTGCTCTAACAGCGCAAATATGTCGTCACCAGCAACAGGTATGGTGGTTCTGAACAATGGTTGCTAATTTGAAAAGAAAAAAAGAAACACACGCCCTTTGCCTCAATTCCTGTGTCATGCACAGGTTGGGGGAAGGCTGTGGGTCTGAGCTGTAGGAAGTGGAGAGCATCCAGTTAGGCAGTCTGGGCAGAGCCGAGGTCTAACAATCAAGTGTGTGACCAAGTGGGAAGTCACCGAAGTTCTCTGTGCCTCAGTTTCCTCTTCTAAAACAAAATAATGACTTTAGAGATCATTTTTAAAGTTCTGTGAAAATCAGAGAGAGAAATGACTGACTGACTGACTGACTGACTGACTAACTGGCTGACTGACTGGTTCACATTAATGACAGTCGGACATGAGCCTTCAGTGGTGCATACACCAGATGCTGTTTTGCTTACTGTGTGTTTTCTAGTGAGTTGATTTAAGGGCTACTAATAAGGCATGGGATATTCCAGTTCTGGCCACTGAGCCCTGGGATCCTCTTGTCTTCAACTCCCCAGTACTGCAATTAGATGCATGCCTCTGCACCCCATTTTGTAAAAAATAGGTGTTGGGGATCTGAACTCAGGCCCACAAGTTTGTGCGGCACTCTCCTGAGAGACTCATCTCCCTAGTCTCTTGCCTCAGTTCTGTCAAAGCACTGTGCCTAAATTCCCACTTGTAACCTATCAGGCAGGGTCTGGGACCAGGTCTTGCATTGTTAACAGGCATTTTTGGTGACAGCAGTGCCAGCCAAGTCTCAGAGCATGAGCCTACGAGCCTATAGAACACCACAATGGCAGCTCTCCTCTCCTTTTCCTGTGCCAGCCATGTACATCTTTCTACGACTTCTGTGGCTATTGGAATCCCCAACCTCTCACCCAAGCTGCACAGAGAGAGCACTTTCTTAGTCACTCCATGTCCTCTGATGGCCTTCCTAGCCATTGTTACTGGGCCAGTTGTCAAGTCTCTTGATGAGGAAAACACAGAGACACAGTCACCAGTGTTCGAGCACAGGGTTCTGTTTCTACAACTCTACCATCATGGACAGAAAATGCTTTAAAGCAGAAACAAAACCAACCCACTGCCTATACTAAGCACGCCCAGATGTTTCCCCTTGTCACGATTCCCTAAGCGATTTAGTCTAACAACCATGGACAAAGCCTTTACTGTGTAGTGTGAGCATGGAAAGCTGCTCTCAAGTCTCAGAGGAGCTGAATGGATTCTCCATCAGCATGGGGCCACTTTCTACATGGAACAAGAGTATGTTCCAACCTTGGTACACTGGGGACGTGTAGCCACACTGCTCTGACCAGTGATGGATGAGCGTGTGGACATCAGAGTGACTAGTCAAATACCCTCAAACATGGGGTGCACACACATACCCCCTCACTCAGAGCTGAATTCTCATGCTGACCCATGGGGCTTTTTGTTTTTGTCATCCCTGACTTCAAGATAGTTTATCAAAGGGGCTGGCAAGAAGGCTGAATAGATAAGAGCAACTATCACCAAACCTCAGAACCTGAGTTTGATTACTGGACCCTACTTGGTGTCCACATACACATGCACATGCACAGGCACACATGTACGCACACATACACATACATGTGCGTACTTGCACACACAAAGACAAAGTAAGTATTAAAAGGCTTAAAAGGTGGACAGGGCTTTACTCAAATCTTAGGACTGTTTTGGGAGTGTAGTAGTCACCAAGGGAAGAACAAAACAACAGAAAAAGCACTCCCTAACACTTTATCAGGAGAGAAAGAAATTCTAGATGGTAGACTAGAGAAAATCCTGTACAACAGGAAGCTCCTCATTACGGGCTCCAGCACCAGGCAAGATGACAATGTCAGGGCAATCTGACCGAGTGAAAGAAAGAGGGATGGAACTTTGCAGACACTTGAGATGTTAAAAGTCAACGCCCAACTTCTAAAGTGGCCCCTCGGTCCTGAGGTTCAAACCACAGCATGGAGTTTTAGAGAGCAACTATGAAGTCTGACATACTTTGGAGGTTTTCTTTCAGGCAGCAGAGAAAAGGGTTGCCAAGGGGCCCGGGGATGAGGACCACACGCTGGCACTTGAGGTAGCATCGCCCATAGGTACGCATGCGTCATGGAGTGCTGTAGGGGACAGCTTCACCCCACACAGATTCATAAGGGAACACATAAAGCTTTTTAAAAACAATCGCTCTAAGATGGGAAATCGTTCACTGAAAATACAGAGCGGGTGTCCCCTGGGAAGCGCATGCCTGTGTAAGGGCTTATAAATGATTTTAATATCCTGATGGCAAAAGGCAAAAGCTGGCAGCTAAGGAAACAACTCAGAGGGAGGTACGGACTTAAATCCAAGCACTAGCATAGAGAAGTTCTGAGTTCCACCTCGGGCAGCCTAGGAAGTAGAAGAGGGGGAGTCAGGGGTCTGCACCCTACAGCCCCGGTCATCAGTGTACGAATGTGACAATCAGCTTTTGGGACTATGGCTCTGATGTGCTAAGTCCTTCCACAGGCCATGCACAAAAGCACAGAACAACACTGCCCTAACAGGCCTTGGGGGCCAAGCCAGACTAGCCCAGAATCCTGGAAATCAGAGGCCACTGGAACAAAAAGGCTGTTCCCCAAAGGCGGCTTAGGATAGCCAAGGTTTTTTTTTTTAAAAAGCCAAAGAAAGGGCTACAAGGACAGAAAAGTGTGGGGTGGTACGCAGGACATCCCCAGGAAAAAAAGCCGCCCCAAGGCACTTCCACCTCAGAGGCCCAGGGTTCTTTTATTGACTAGTTTATCATGGAAACACTCAGATGAGCTGAACGTCAGGGGGTGTGCAGCCCTCTGCAGCCCTCATTTATTATTGAAACCCATCTCAACCTCCTGGAGCCCCCTTCTCTGCCATCACAAGGCCACCCACACACCACTCAGAGTCCCAGCCCCAGGCCACGCCCCCTCTGTCTCTAGTGTCTCTCATACACAGGAAGAGGGTTTGCGTCACAACCGCATCCTACAGAAGATGATTCAACCCAGTCTGCAGTTCCAGGAGGTTACAAACCCCATGAACTCAAGGAGGTGCAGCCGGCTCCAGCCTCTCCATTCTGGAAGAGATTCCAACTGCTCTGACCCACAGAAACCTGAAGTAGCTTGTGCCTTACTCAGACCAGGCTCTGGGCAGTCAAGAGTAGTTTAAAGCGTCTTTCAGCAATGGCATGAGAGCCACACGTGACTCCTTTTTACCTGCCACTCTCTCTCTCTAACAGTTGTGATCTCTTCTCCCTCTATTTTTGTCACCCTCACTAGCGTGAACAAACTCCAGAGAGATACAAAACTATGACGGACAGACGGAAACTATCACAGGCAGCTGACGTATAGCACAGAGCAAAGGTTTCATATGCATCTTACAGGACAGGCGAAGGTGTCCTCCTTTATTGAATGGGTGTGTGCTGAGGTCGCCTAATTGGCTGGCGAGATACACCTGTTTATTATCTCCACCTGTGTGTGATTTCTGACAAACTTGAGGCAAGACGCTGAGAGAACAGTGGGAAACAATAAACTCCCGACCAGGCCCTTTTAGGTCTGTCAGATCATTAAAAAGGCCGTCTTTCCAACCTGTGCATGCTCGTTCATTCACACTGCTTCCGAAGAGTAACAAGTTGTCTTGCAGAGTGAGATCCAAAGTAACACCTAAACCCGCAAAGAGGCAGGATGCCCTGAAGCACCACGGTGCGACTACCTCACTGGCACCAACATACGACCGCAGGTGACGTTCACAGACACCAACATTTGCACACAAGAAGACTCCTCAAATGATCAAGCATTACTTTCTTTGGGGTTTGAATGAAAATTAACTTTTAAAGCTTCTGGACATCACAGTCTCCTCTCTGGGCCTATTCCAACCCCTCCCCTCCCAGACCCCTGCCCCATGCTCTGTGGCCCTTAAAGACCATCAACCATGCATTGAACAGGCCAAACAACTCTTAGCCACCCACAACACACCTCATGCTAGCCAATACCACACAAACACTTGTTGACTTGCCCCTTAGGATACAGGAGTGGGCAAGGACTCCCCTCCTATTTATAGAGTCAGAGCTAAGCCATCCACAGATCAGCACGTGGCTCCAGCGCCATGACAATGTCTCCATCTTCCTCTTGAAGACCAGTGGCCAAGTTCCATGTATGCTTTCTCCTCCCAAAGAACTACGAAAACACTCTAAACATGAGGGACAGAGGAGACCCATCCTCAGAGGGTAGGGGACGCTTAAGAGAATACAAGCCATGAGGCCTAAGTCATCCACCATCCAGATGGTTGTGCTCAAAACCACAGTCTTCTTTCTTGTGAGAGTCGGCGCTCTCCCCAAGCAGCGTGGTACAAACACCTGTGTCCTACCTCAATCAAGAAGTCCCCGGTCCTTAGTCCGGCTTGCCATGCCACCCCTCCTTCATCCACGGACTCCAGGTACTGCAGGGCTGGAAATGCCGGCGTGGGTGTGAATTCCTCAATGGGGGTATCAGCTAGAAAGACAAAGAAATACTATGTTTGAGTCGGGGGGATGTTTTCCAAGTTGGTCACCCTAATTGCCCATGGGACCCTGGGAGGAAGAGGGTCACTGCATTCCCAATTGGGAGGCAATGGTCCTGGCTAGCTTGCCCCAACGAGGGACTCCTTACTCACATGCACATCAGCCCTAATGTAAGCCCCAAAGCCAGGTGCATGCCAGCACCCCCTCATGCCTCTGCCGAAACCATGGAATAAAGTGGTCTACCGGAACATGTCTACAAGTCTGTCATTTTCTTTAAAAGTATCAATGACTAAACATTTTCAGTTCTAAAAATGGAAAAGTTCCTTCCCCCTACCACACAGAGCTAGGGAAAGACCATACTGAAACCTCCTGCCAATTTCGCAGCTATACAGACTTGCAACCCAGGGGATTCAACTTGGAACAGGGACAGAGAGCAGTGTTGACCCAGTGGGTGGCTGCTGATTTGGAATCTGCTCTGAACTCTCTCCAGGGGGGACCTGGCTTTCTATGGCCATCACATGACCAGCATGCCTCTCAGCAGGCAAGGCTGGGCTTCTGGGGCCCATGGGGCTGCTGAAGGACTTTCTTAGTCCTCCTGAGAGGCCGGGGGTGGACGGGTGGGAAGGTGTGATGCCCAGGTTGGGGGAGGGGAAGACACATCACACAGGCATGGACCTGCACCCTGGGGGTGGAGAAGACTCTGCTCTTCTCTTTTTGGATGGATTGCCGTGGGCGGCCAGAGCCTGTGGCAGCTGGGCAAGCTAGCCAGCCTCCTGCACAGGTACAATTGCCACATGGCTGACCTCCACCTGCCTCAGGCAGATGCCTCTTCTAGAGCAAGCTGATGCCATTTTGCTGTAGTTGGGAAGGGAAGCTCTACACTAGGGGCAGGCATGGGGCACTGCTCTGCTTTGAGCTGTGTCCCAGAGCCTCCCACTCCCAGGCCACAGGGTGTGTGGTGCTACCAGCTTAGTGCATGGTAGAGGGGACCTTTTTTTCTCCTTGCCTTTGCAAAGTCACCTTAGAGGTGAGTTGGCAGACACCTGCCACCCTTGGAACTGAAACCCATCCCCAGCACAGGTCGGTTTCCGGGTGTCTCAAACTTGGGCTGGGCCGTTCTGGGTATCAGAGACCAGGAGCTTTGAGAGTCAGCACACTGTGACTAAACTGAAGGCCAAGCTGCAGGGTCTCCCCAGGATTGGGAGAAAGAGGTGGGGGGAGGGAGGGAGGGAGAGCAGCTCATTTGGAGCAGTACTGTAGATGGAAAATTAAAAACATGCCTGCAGGAAGCCTAGATGTTTTCTGAGGAAGGCAGAATGTTAAAGAGCATCGTTGTCTAGCAACCAAGTGCCCCCAGGAAAATGCTTGTTTCATGCTTATATCCAAGCTGAGGAAGGTTCTTTATACAAGCCTGTGTGAAACACACACACACACACACACACACACACACACACACACACACACCCCATGGGAAGGGATCCCAGAACACTTACCTTTTGCCCCTCGGAGCACAAATCCAAAGCCCTCGTTGTCTTTCTTCTGCAGGACCACCGTCTTGTCCTCAATAATGCAGTCACTGTAGAGAGAATTCCGGGGATAGCGACCATTATTGTAACCGGTCATCATCACGGTGGCTGCTCCACCGCCGGGGACGCTCATCATCACAGCCAATTAATCACCCAGCTCAGATCCAGGCAGCATGGAGGAGCCTGGGCAGCAGCTCGGTGCAGGAGGAGCTGGGGGTGGGGGGGTAGCAGGATGGGCGAGCGGGGCACAGTGGGATGTGGAGGGGGGCGGCGGGCGCGGGAGCCAGCCAGGGGAAGGAGTCATGGATGCTGGAGGGACTGCCCAGGCCGCTGGGGGAGCAGGGGTCCCGGCTCAAGGGACCCGAGGGCTGGCCAGGATGCCACCGCCCAGAGCAAAGAAAGTAAGTGGCCCGGGTGGTGGTGGCGGCGGCAGAGGCAGCAGCGTGTTGAAGGAGGTCCCCAGGCCTGTCTCGGCCAGACGCATCTTCCAGGGAAGCAGAAGAAATCAGCCGGAGGAATAACCAAGGCAGCTGCTTTGCTATTTCTTGAAGGGGCTTAAAGAGGAGATCAGGTTCTCTCCGTTTGTTCTGTGCACGAGCCAGCAGCAGGCACTGGGGATGCAGAGACCTGTGCTTTGCAGCCAGCGCCCCCTCCCTCCCTCTCCCCCGTCCTAGGGAATGTGGTGTGCAGCAGGAGCCCCCACAGTCATCTGATGAGCCCACAGTGCGACCGGCGCGGCTGCCTGGGCGTCATCCCGCGCAGAGCAGAGGAGCCGCAGGCTGGGCTGGTGGCCGGCGGGAGGGGGAGCCGCCGGCTCTGTGTCTCTCCCGGCCACGGAGGCCAATGCTGAGGGGTGAGGGAGTGAGGGGCTCAGGCTGTTTCAGTCCCACCAGAGCCAAGGAGGACAGCGGCCCCCTCCTGAGGAAGATGCCTTGCTGAGGAGAGCAAGGGCAGCAGCGTCTCCACTGCAAGCAAGACCAAGGTCCACAGGGCTCACCTCTTTGTATGGCATTTCCATTTTTAAAGGAAACAGACTAAAAAGCCCCAACTTAGCTGTTCCCCGGCCAAAGCTGCCTGTCACCAACACTAACAGAACTCTGACTGTCCACCTAGAGGTGCGCGCAGGGGACACAGGACAAGAAGATGCTGCCTAATGACTTGAGAGCCGCCAACTCTGGCCCTTGCCAGCCTTTTTTGGTGGCTGCTCTGGGGCAGGAGACAGAGCTGTCTGCATCCCAGATGCAGCCCTTGCCCCCGCCCCCGGAAGTAAGTCAGAAGGCAGGAAGTCTGGGGGTTGAGGGCTGGGAAAGAAGGGAGAGGGCTTTCTTCTCTAGAGTCCCAGCAGGAGGACACAGGATATGGTGGACAGAAATCACAACAGTAGTAGCCGAGCCCCAGACACACAGAATGCGGGGTGGAAGTGAAGAGCAGTGACTCTAAGAGCAGGTCTTTAAGTCCCAGAGTCCCAGTCAGTCAGTCTTTAAGTCCCAGAGTCCCAGTCAGCAGGTCTTTAAGTCCCAGAGTCCCAATCAGTCAGTCCCCTAGGGCTTGGGGTCTGCAGGAGGCACAGGACCTAGGCAGAGTCTGGCCTGCAGATAGCAGTCAACTAGGACAGGGCACCCCAGAGCTGGAGGAGCAGGACAGCCTCTTCTGACCAGTCTAGCAGGCCTGGCCAACCTTTTGTCACTGTGACATTATGTTGACATGACCAGTTAAAAAGTTCACGCAATGAAATTACAAGTAAAAAAAAAATATGGCCAAACAATCTTACAATGTTTGAGTAGGTATAAAATTTTGGATTGGCCCCAAAGCTACCTTGGGGTGCATGTGGCCAGTGATCTGCTGGTTGGACACACCTAGTGGCAGGCGAGGTCAGAGAGGTGACTTTTCAAGGTTCCCACTGGGCAAGCGAGACTGATGGTGTTGAGGTCACAGAAGTCACCCAACAGTTACCCACCACGGGTCATGCTAATAATGCGCCAGGGATGCTCTGTGTTCCAGGAATTGGCTATGGGGGAGGCAACACAGGCTGGGCAGTGACACCAACTGCAAGCACAGTGCTTTAGTAGGATGACTAGTCACAGAACTCTGAGAAGGTGGCTGAGAAGCTCACCTAAAACCTTGCTCTGTTTGCTGACGTATTCTGCCAGCCTCCTGGATCCTGGGCACAGATGTGTGAGATCCTTTTTACTCTGTTCTCAAAGCCCCCTGCTCCAGCAGGTCCCACAGGGTTGATGAGAGCCTATGGGTGAGTCACTGGGCTGGCCTGTAGAAAGTGACAGACCCTTTGGTCCATTGTGCCCCATATCGACAGGTTGTGAGGACAGCCCACAGTCACTTGGGGCTGCTGTGGTTGGATGCCATTATACCTATGATAGTGTGGTTTGGTGACAAGGCCCCAGGGAACCCCTTTCAAGTGTGGTCAGTAACTGGAGAGGCCCTGGCTGGCAGCCAGGACCTGCAATCACAGTAATGGTTGGAAGGAGAACTAAAGTAGGGAGGGACTTGTGGTGGATTCGGACTTCACAAGACACCAGGGGAAATAAACTTAGGGCAGACCCTTCAATCTTTATACTTTTGTGCCCATCCTCAGTATCTGGAATATAGACTCAGGTCCCTTTCTGGACACCTTTTTCCTTTCTTCTCCGACTTTCACAAGGAAAGCCAACTGTCTTGGCCCCAATGCTCCTTCAGTGGCTTCTTTATGCCCCTTCTTAGCCACAGGGGGTCTCCCTGAGGCCTGGGTGCTCATCCCAGCCCCCCTTCTCTCTCTCTGTGCTTTAGTGGCTAAGGGCTAGTGCCCCAACATGAGGGTCTTAGACATAATGTTTGCAACATCCCCTGGACACAGGTGAGCAAAAGCACCCCCTTTGGCCTCGTCTCAGGGAAGAAGCTCTGAAGGATTTCTGGAATGTATTCCATCAGCCAGCAGAACCTGCCTGAATCCAGACACTTCCTCATACCAGTCAGAGGAACCTCCTCAGGGCTAGCTGTGCTGACTGGACACTGGCTGTCTCCTTCTGACTGCTCATAGTGGGCAGAGTGTCACTGAGCACAGTTCAAAGAGAAGTGTGATGCTGAGCCCAAGGTCACCCTGACCTCTTAAGCCTCAGGTCTTGCTCTCTAGACTAAGAATCACAACCATAGGCACAATCATGGGGTGGGGAGCGGAGCAGGGGAACAGAAGGACTCCGTACTCTCAGGGCAGCCCCTGGTGGGCAGTCAGCTCTAACACACGGGATGATTTTCAGTGAAGAGCTTAGAGGCACCAACTGTATTACTCAGCTCTTCTACCGCCCCAGGCCAGAGCCTTCTCCCAGATCCTGATCTCCCAAGACCTTCCTAAGAGCTTTCTGCTGTGACAGCCCTGTGTGTGCACATGAACCTCCTCCCCCAGTCTCCCATTCCTGGAACATGGCTTCCAGTTTCTCTTCTTCGTGATGTTTTTCAGGATTCAAGCTCCCCCGTGTGCCCACCACCCTTAACCACCAAGAGGCCTTGGGCCCAAACCCTAAATTAAGACATTCACCAGACTGAAAAGAGTGGCTAAAGGCTTAGGCATGGAAAGAGAGTATCCACTGACAAGACATACCACTGTGGACAAACCCAGCACAGGGAACACCGCCCTCAAGCTTCCGTGCACTCTCTTGTGCTTTACCCAGAAGCAAATGCCCCCTTCTCCTCAAAGGGCTTGATCTCCTGAGAGACTGTGAGTTGTTACAGATCACCTTGAATGTCTAGAGGCTGGCAGAACCTGAGGTAGGGGTGCGAGTCACGGCATCAGGAGCTGTGGGAGATGCTGCAGCTGACTGAGGAGAGGCCTCTCCTGGATTCTCTCTCAGCAGCCTCTTCCTCCTGTAACCTGACCCTGGGTGAGGATAATTCAGCTTCATTGGCTGCCCTGGCACTTCACCATAAGTAGAGGTAAAACTGCCTATGGCCCTCATAGTCCCTGCCTGGATCCCCAGTAGATGTACCCTCAGATTTGACCCAAAGGCCACTGTCTACATTTCAGTGGGACACATCTGAAGCTCCCATACTCCATACACTGCTCCTGGGTGACCCCATTCAGGTTTCTTCTGGAGCCCTATTCCCTTACCCATCACTGACTATATGTATAAAGCACTCAGTGTGGGTATCCTGGGAGTAAAAACCCCAATTCCCTGTTCTAAAAAAAAAAAACAACCTCCCAGTGTTCATTGACTGCACACAATTACGAGCTAGCACACACTCCTCAGATGTATTTTCTGCACAGGGAAAAAGAGCTCCAGCACACCTCAAATGGACCCTCCTATGACAATATCTACCTGAAGCAGGTGTGTGTGGGGGGATACAGGTCTGCTAAGTACAGCTGTGTAGGTCATGCACAGTACAGGTCAGAGAACACTGCCCACAGTTCATATCAGTGATCATGTGTTCATTATGGCCATGTGGGCAGATGGCAGGGCCTTGGCCATTGGTTGCCATGGGGAATGGAAGAGCTGATTTTACAGGAAACACATTGACTTCTGGGAATCACATGCAGAAGGCAGCCATGTTTGTTCCCATCCTCCAATCTGTCTTGTGTTAACTGACCAAGTACATGTGGGGGATTGTGGGGACTTGAAGTCTGCCACAGAGTGGATCCTAGGACCTTACCCCTGTGATATGCCTTCTGGTGTCTACCTTGTAGGATTCCAAGTGGCCAAGCTACAGCGGCATTTGTTTATGTTTTACATTTTGAAGATAAGGTTTCATTGTGTAGCTTAGGCTAGCCTTGAACTCTTGGCAACCCCCCCCCCCACACACACACACATCAGCTTCCGCTTTCAGGCTCCTAAGTTTCGGGGATTACAAATGTGAGCCATCACACCTGATGTAGCACTTTTCCTGTTGCTGTGACAAAAACACCCAACAAAAGCAACTTAAGGGAGGAAGGGTTCCCTTTGGCTCACAGCTCAAGGGCACAGTCCATCAGGCTGGGGAAAGCACGGTGGCAGGAACGTGCGGCTGCTCACATTGCACTCACAGTTAGAGAGAGGTGAACGCTGGTGCTCAGCTCACTTTCTCCATATTCAGTGTAACCCAACAGCACCTGTGGGATGATGCTGTTACACATTTCAGGGTGAGTCTTCTACCGCAGTTAACCCAATCTAGAAACTTCCTCATAGATGTGCCAGAAGCCAGTCTTCTAAATGATTCTAGAGCCTGCCAAGTTGGTAAGATTAACATCACACCTGGCCTTCAAGTGTTTATAGTGGACCAGGGGGTGCCTTCCTCCTGTGGGGCAGCATGATAGGCCACGGAAAACTACATGTGTCCACAAAGCAGCTGGCATTGACCTCTCCCAGGCAGAGCAGCTGTTCCTATAGGAGGGCAAGCTCAGATCCATAGAAAGCCAGGCCTTGGGTTAGGAGACTGACCAAGAAGAATCCCACGAAGCCGTGTTTCTTAGGGACAGGACCACCGTGGGCAGATAGATCCTGAACATGGGGTTATAAGTGTGGACTTGAGCCTTCTTGACCTCTCTTGGGAACCCATGCAGGGATAGTAACCTTGTCAATCATGTTGCTTTGATTTCTCTTTGCTCAGCAGTGGTGGGGTTCCAGCCTTAGGTCAGAGGTAGCTGGGACCCTTGTGAAGCTACCACATTAGTGTATTAACTCAGGCGTTTGTAGTGGTCACCTACTAGGGGTCAGCCAATGGTTTACTGGGTGTCTGGCATCTTGGAGGGAACAGACTAGGCTCAGTCTGGCCATGTGGAGATGTGGAGTTTAAGTAGGTTGAACGGTGCCCCTGCCAATGGACATCTTTACTTCCTTTTCCCTTGGAGTCAAGTCCTTTCTAGAGATGGGCATCCTGGGTTTGGAAGTCCATAAGACCAATAGCTCCATGTCCTCACAAGAAAGAAGCTGGGGAAGCTGGAGGCTCAGAGACATCGGGGAAAACCCATGGATGCTGAGTAGAGTCTGGAGGGATGCAGCTATGAGCCAAGGCTCACCAAAGAGTTGCAGTCAAAGAGAAGGGGCCACAAAGGGTCCTGGGGATCTGGAAGCAGCAGCATGGCTGCCCAGGCCTTTGCCTCTGGGTCTGGCTGGTGGAGTTAGGAAGACAAGTGGATGTGGTGGTCGCAGAAAATGGTTCAATGGACACTAGAAGAGGTGGTGTTCTGAGGTCTAGACAGTTTCCTCAAAGAGGAGACAAAGGATACAGAATGCCCAGGAGTGGATGGCTGTGGCTGTGAGGCACGAGGGAGCCTGCAGAGCCGGGATCCCAGCCTGATGTCCAGGGATGCTGGGCTCCACCTGCACACATATAGCCAATGCCAGTAACTACACAGCAAGATGCTTGGATCTGTGGCAGTTCCAGCTGGCTACTTCTGTCATCAAGGAGAGTTGAGATGACAGACAGGCAGGTAAGACACTCTCTTTCCTCAGCAGGGTTGACGCATGGGTGGCTGGAATTCCTACTCAGTCTTGCTGTGAAAGTCAGCTCCTCTTCCTCAAACAATTCTCCCTGGTGTCAGCACAAATAGCCCAGTCTTGCTCCCTGGAGGCTGTGACTATTGTTTTGGGTGCTGGGAATGAGGACACATAATGTATGGCTCTGCAGAATGGGGCTCATTTTACAAGGAGTCACTACATTCTACAAGGTAGAAGCTGAAGCTAGGCTGGTCCCATACAAGAACTGGCTGTTGTACGGATCCAGATATCAGGGAAGACCCCTGGACAGAGGCCTGCAGAAAGGGACTTCATAGACCCTATTGGGGATGGACTTGGGCCAGCTGAGACCATGCAGGTGTGTTAGCCACCGTCAAGAGGTAACGGTATTATCCTGCAGTCACGCAGACAAGGGGGGAGGGACTCCCCTAGGTTTTGGCTTCAACTCTCAAGCCTATTTGCAAGCTGGGAAATAAATTCAGCGTCTCTCAAGTCCTCGGGGCTTAAGCAGCAACATGGAAGCCAGCCTGTCATTTGATTAAGTGTCTCTGGAATCCCACCTGGGGTCAACTCCATTTCTTGTTAAATCTGGTATCTGTAAACATCATTCCTTCAGGTGTGAAAATCACTTGTAAGTTGGATTTTTCTCACCTCAGGAGAATCCTCGAGTGCTGTTGGTTGCTAAGAGATATGTGAGGGCACAGCCAGGCAGTGGCCACAGTGACTCAGCGGAATGGGTTCAAGGGAAAACTTATTTCAGACAACTCCAATGGGCCAAGAGGTGTGCCGAGTAAAGGCTGCAAGCACAATGGGAAAATCCACTGGTGGTGGGACGGCCATGGGGGAGCGGTACTGCTCCCTGTCCAGAGGCGGTGGAAACCCATGATTATCTCCACAAAAGCACTTCCAGTGCTGGGAGCGGAAGGCTGAAAGCGGCAACCCCATGCTCCTGTGACTGTATCTCGGTGGCCTGTCCACACAGGAACTGGAGCACTATTAGAAAGACGTGTCTCCAGGGAGCAGCAGCGACAGCGGATGCCCTAGAAATTTCTGGACTCTGCCAATCAGGAAAGATGGGGCCATGCAGGATGCTGTCGGCTCCTCCATGGAGGGGGGTGGGTAGGGAGGTGCTGGGGCACAGGCCAAGACTTAACAGGTGTCCCAGCTCAGCCGGCAGAAATGCCTGCCAGGCCCTCTTGCTGCTGGTGTGGGCAGTCGGCCCAGATCATGGAGGTAGAGCTGGCTGTAGATTTGCAGAGAGGACCTATCTATGGGTGGGCAGGGGAAGAATAGCCTGGTCCAGGGGAAGACTTGGAAGCCTGCGGGTAGACAGGGTTCCTCATTACTTGTCACCTGCCACCAAAGTGGGGGTCCTCTTGGCTTTAACCACACATGATGACATCCTCTAACCTGCTTCCTGATTGGAGCATAATTCATAATGCTCTCTTGCTTCCGGGCTAGTAGGTCTCATTCTGGGTGTCACCTTGGGCTTTCAGTGACAATCAAGCAAGGATGGTACAGGGAGTCAAGAGTTGTATCACCTGTGGGAAGGGATGTACATAGTCAGGGACCGTACTCTCCCTGGCTCCTGGTAGTCACTCTTTCTCGGGATGAATGGAAGTGCCACTGTGTCGCCTTTACCTGTGGAAATGGCACACCCTCTCCTTAGATACAGAAGCTAGTTCTCAGATAAGCAATTATGCAAAAGCCTTGCCGGTGGTGTTTATTATGGCCATTTCCCCTCCTCGTTGCTAACGTGATAAGCAATACAACTTCTTCCCGACGGAAACAATCATGAGCAGGGAACTTGATTCGAATTAAATCACCTCATTACCTTGCAATAAGTCACCCACGAGTATTGCCTCAGCACCATCCGATGTGCTACCTGCCAAAGCACACTCAAGACAATGGTCCCAGAAGCGCCTTGCCTAGGTGACAAGCTGTGATCACTGGTCCCAGCTAAAATGAGGAGAACCACGCACAGAGTGGGGTCTGGGTCCCACAGACCCAGGTGGGATGTGTCCCAGTATCCTGAACTCACACAGGGTCCTTAGGAGAGTCCTCTTGCTGCAAAACCTCACTTGCAATGTTGGTGTCAGCCACAGCCTTGACCCACTCAGGCTGGTGAGGAAAAGTTCATTTGAGAGGGACCAGGCACATGGCAGGGCTGGAAGCCCATGAGCTTGGGAGAGAGCCCTGTGCTTCAGAGCCTGCTGCATTCTGGGAATGCAATGCACAACCGTAGATATTGCCACGTGTATCCTACCCTCACGTGGGCATTAGCGGGACAGTCTTAGGTGATCTGCCTGTAGCAAGCAACAGGACATACCTGTCTGTTAGACACAAGATGTTCCCACTGAGCAGGCAGATGAAGGTTGGGAGCCCATGAGGGAGGGATCTTGCCCTGAGGCCTCTCTCCATGAGCCTGGGTGGGCATCTCCAGAAAGGGAGATGCTTAGCCCAGCAGGGTGGCTCACAGCACTCTTGGAGAAGCTGATTCAAGATAAGAGAAGGGCCTAAGTACCAAGGAAACCAGAAAACATTTGGATGCCATTCTCTAGGAACTGCCCTGCAGGCGTTCCACCCTGACTCTGGAACCAACATGGTTCTGTAGACCAAGATGGAGAAAAAAACTGGCGTATTCTCGGGACTTAGAATCCTTCCTCCAAGCCCTGCTAGCGCTTACAGAGAACTGATGCTGATCTCCTCTGAATTTTCTCTTCATTGTATGTATGTGTGTATGTATATATAAACACATATGAAAAACCCCTTCTGCAGATTCTCCTCATTTGGGGAATAATATCTATAATCCTCACTATAGCCAAGACCCTTTGTAATGCCTCTCCCAACTCCTCGTGCTTCCGCCTGACTGCTGTCTCCTCTTCTGGGCAGAGACCCTTCATGAACTACAGTGTCTTTACATAGCCCATGCTCTCTTCACAAAGCCGCCATGGTCTTCAGGAGCCACGGTGTTGTCACTGTGTGGGTCCCTCAGTGACTTGTACAGCTCTGGGGGCTAAGCAGCCAACTCTGGGTAGAATACCCTGACATGGCTACCCACTGTCCTTCTCAGGTACTGTCTCAGCAGGTACTGGTTTCTGAGTGACTTTTGTGTAGCCCATGAGGCATGGGGTAATCCCCTGGCTTTGTTCTGCTGGGACACGAGACTTTTATTTTTGAGTCAGGAGTATCTCCTTCCTAGGCCACTCCTTCACGAGTTCAACCTGGCTTCCACTGAAAATCCTGTTCCCCAGGGCTCCTGACCCTGTGGCCTGGTGACTTGTGTGCTTGAGATTCTGTGGAATCCCAGCCTCCATTCTGTGTGGAACATTCTCTCGAATGCCATAGGGCAGTCCAGCTGCCTGGCATTTTGCTACAGGCACAGGCAGGGGCTGTTTGTGCCTTTCTCTCTATCCACTAATTAGAATGACAGGCCAGGCCTGCCCCATCTGTTTGTCTCAAAGCTAGCCCAACAGGCTAAGAAACAGGCATTCTTTTCACGTGGCTAGCCCTACTCTGGTCCGTAGGACGGGGAAGGGGGACATCTTAACTTTAAACTATTAAAATTAGCAAGATGGCTCAACAGGTAAAGGTGCTTGCCACAGAGCCTGACAACTTGATTATGATCCCTAAAACCCACATGTTAAAGGAGAGAACTGAGCCCTGAAAGTTGTCCTTTGACCTCCACAAGAATATCATGGAGTGCGGGACTCCTATTCACAAGTAAATAAAACAAATGCCAATTAAAAAATGTGTGAATATCTGTTGGGACCCCAGATCCTGGTGAAGAGGCTTCAGTGGGCTTGCCCACGCTGAACACCATGAGAAGGCCAGGCTGAGGCCCGAACTACAAGATCAAGTCACAGCTGCCTGCCACTCATTCTGTCTGCTTGGGAGCACCACAGTATGAGGTCACCAGGTGTTCTTCCTAATGGTGCTCTGATGTGTGAATATGGTAGTAATGTGTTCACCCGAGTGGAGACAGGGCTGCCTCTGGCACATGTAGGCTGCCTGGCATAGGCCACAGGCCTGCACAGCCATGCTCTACTGAGTTCCATGGGTGTGTCTCAACACTGAACTGTGAAAAGAATTTCACAGTCGAGGTGCCATCTGATGGGGCAACAGGAAGCATTTGAGGTCTACTGTGGACGGAATTCCTGTAGGCTGTGACTATTTTGTCTCTCCCCCAGGTGCTGATGCTCAGAGAGAAGAAATCCTCACCATAGTGGTGCTTACAGAAGCAGTTAGAAGTCCTAGAGGCATTTTAAGATGGGGCCTGTCCTTTCCCTCCCTCTTTCTCTCCTAATAAACAGGGTTCCATTTAGCTGACGCTGACCTCAAACTCACTCTGTAGCCAAGGCTGGCTTTGAACTCCTGACCTTCCTACCTTCACTTCCCTAGTAGTAAGACCTTGACATGCACCCTCACACCTGTATTTTGAGGTGCTGGGGATTGGACCTAGCGTTTCCTGCACGTAAGGCAAGTACTTTATCAACTGAGACACACTCCTGGACCTATTTATTTAAGATTTTTTTCTTTTAAAACGCAGGGTCTAATATAGCCTGGGGTAGCCTCAAATTTACTATACGGGGAGGCTAGCCTTGAACTCCTCACTTCCCCCTCTCCAGAGCCACCTCCACACCCAGCTAGAGGAAGCACTTTAAAATTTCCGCACTCCGGGTTAGCAGCTGATAAGTTTTCCTATAAAGACCCAGAGTTAACAGTCCAGGCTCCGAGGGAAGCTTTGCCTAGTTAGGTGTGGCACCGAGGCACCCTGCCAACGTGCGAAAGCTTGAGCTCTGCTCTGCTCCAATAAAGCTTTATTGACAGATCTGCAGTGGGCCTCGGGCTGGGTTCTCTCAGGACATGTCTTCAGTAACCTTACAGGACTTAGAATGGACACAAATAACAAGCCTGTGCACTCCATCACTGCCTATAGCAGGAGCTAAGAAAAGAATTAATTTTCCTCAGTAGCTGTGACATTGCCCAGTACAGGTGTGCCTGGCTTAATATACCACAGAGCGCTGTGGAAAAACCAGGTCACCCGTGACTTGCCCTAGAAAGGTTTGGAGGCCGAGATGGAGAGCCCTTTGCACAAAGTGAAGCGCCCTCTCGCCCCCTAGCTTGGCTCACAGTAGAGGTCTGCCTGGACTCGGCCTCCCTGAGCAATAATTATCAAGTGGTAATTAATATGCCAATTATCATAATAACTGTGTACATGGGCTCTGAGTGCTCTCAGCTTAACTGACTGAACCTTCAGTTTCCCTGAGACAAACGACAAACTGACTTCTTTCTTTCCCTTTCTTTCCTCTCTCTCTCTCTCTCTCTCTCTCTCTCTCTCTCTCTCTCTCTCTCTCTCTCTCTGGTTTTATTTGTGATAGAATCTCACCATGTAGCCAAGTCTAGCCTGGAATTCACTATATAGCTCAGGCTGGTCCCATACTTACTACAATCCTCCTGCCTCAGCTTTCTAAGTACAGATGTGAACCATCACGCTAGGTACTGACTCTTGTGTAGACGAGGGAAACAAAGGCGTGCATGGAGAGGCAGAGGACTTTGAACAAGAGAACAAACCCAGAGAAGGAACCCTGCTGCTTGGGAGGCAGGGGGAGCAGGAGACATAGTTCTGTGACCTATGATGCTGCCCAGCGAGGGGGTCCTAGATGCCCACAGGATGACAGGGTTGGGAGTCTCCATGGGGGCAGAGCCGGCTCCAGCAGCTCGAGGAAGTGACTGAGCTGCCACATAGACCTACAATACTCTAGCATTCTCCCAGTAGCTTACACCCCAAGCCAAACAGGAAATCCCCAAAGAAGGCAGCATCACCACTCATGGGGTGGTCAGTGAAAAGAAAGATGGGGTTTCCACGCAGAAACAAGTACACAGCAGACATCAAGCATGAGAGACACACCCTGGGGGCACCCTGGGCTTCATATGTGCTAGGCTAGTCCTCTACCGCTAAGCAATATTCCTAGTCTGCATTATGGCTCCTACCTGAAGCACTTTCCCTGACTGCTAACTCTAGCTGCTCAACTCCTATTCATCTGTCAAAGCCCATTTCAAATAGCTACCATGTCTAGGGGCTCTTTTGCTGTGCCTTCAGTGATGAGGCCGAGCCTCATTTCATTCCCCCTCACATCCAGCTTCTAGCACAGCCTCTCTTCCATCCCCTGGTTTATTTCCCCGTCTCCCCTGCAGTTCCTAGGCACAGCAAGGGCAGCTAGCTGTACCATAGGACATGGCTTTAGCCAATGAGGTTAGAGTACAAATCTACCAGAGCCTCTGGGAATTATTCACCTACTCAGTGCACTGGAGAAGCACTGCCTTCCCTGACATCCCTGCAAAGGGCGTGCTGTGGAGATGTGATAACCAGAGCGCTAACTGCTACTTTGTAATCATGGGTAAAAAGCCAGAGCCTGGAGAATTCCAACCGACCTCTGGGGACACTGGTTCAGGCCTCTTTCAGACCCAACGAGAAGGTGGCAGTCTCTGGCAAATGCTCCTTAGAGAACACGGGCTGATATTTGGGGGTGGGAACAAGGAGGTAGAATGAAGTCCTGTGTGTGCTGGGCTCTTCAGGAAAGGTCTGGCCACAGCCCCTGCTCTTACATGGACGTAGCTCAAGAGACAGTTAGCTGAGGACAAGCACTGTTCAAGGGCTTAGCTGCTCTGGAGTTTTGTGAGTTCTCTGAGCATTCCAGGTTCCCGGGGCATCCCAGCTAAGCTGATGTCATGGCTTGCGTAAAGATGGTTGGGGATAAGGCCAACCAGAGTGATGACATCTTCAGGAAACTAATGTCAGCAGAGAATGATAGACAGGTGAGACCTTAGCCACAGTGTGGACAGGGGAAGCAAAGTGGGGCCTGGGCCTGACAGCTGACAGTTGTATGCAGCTCTGATCCTGTCGTGCAGTCCTCCAACCAATGGTTGCTCAGCCACATACCATGCCCTGAGAAACTTCCAGGACTCAGCCTGACCAGCCAGTTGCCAGCCTCCTCCTCTGTGTCCAGCGCCTGGCCATTAGCCCTTGCTAATGCCTAGCACCCCGAGGGCTGGTTTGGCACCAACTCTGGTTAGCTACCTGCTTTTCAGACATTTACTCACTCAAAATTCCACATCCCTCCTGACTTCTGATGTTACTTGCGGTCATGACTTGGAGATCAGACATTTGGCCCCACAAGGTGACAATGAACCTGGCTTCCTGAGTGGCATCTGTCTAAGGTAGGCCATTGTTTGTGGGACATGTACCTTGTTAAAGCTGTTATAGAAGCCTCTGGTTGCTCACAGCTCAACCCATTAGGGGCCTCTTTTGGGCTCTAGGAATAGAGTCTTCACATATATCATGGGCTTACAGCTGGAGAGACGGCTCAGCAGTCAGGAGCTGTTCTCAGCACTCACATGATGGCTTACAACCATTTAAACTCCAGGTCTAGAGGATCTGATGCCCTCTTCTTGCCTCAGCAGCTACTGCATTCACATAGTGTGTGTGTGTGTGTGGGGGGGGTATGTGTGTGTGTGTGTGGTGAGTGTGGTATGTGTGTGTGTGGTGTGTGTGGTGTGTGTGTGTGGTATGTGTGTGTGTATGGTGTGTGTTGTGTGTGTGTGTGGTGTGTGTGTATGGTGTGTGTGTGGTGTGTGTGTGTGTGTGTGGGGTGTGTGTGTGGTGTGTGTGGTATGTGTGTGTGTGGTGTGTGTGTGGTGTGTGTGTGTATGGTGTGTGTATGTGTGTGTGGTGTGTGTGTATAGTGTGTGTGTGTGGTGTGTGTGTGTGTGGTATGTGTGTGTGGTGTGTGTGTGTGTATGGTGTGTGTATGTGTGTGTGGTGTGTGTGTATGGTGTGTGTGTATGGTGTGTGTGTGTGTGGTGTGTGTGTGTGGTATGTATGTGTGT
This sequence comes from Rattus norvegicus, assembly GCF_021556685.1. Taxonomy (NCBI): domain Eukaryota; kingdom Metazoa; phylum Chordata; class Mammalia; order Rodentia; family Muridae; genus Rattus; species Rattus norvegicus. The sequence goes on along the minus strand of NC_141534.1, from coordinate 212,324,725 downwards.
GGTGTGTGTGTGTGGTGTGTGTGTGTGTGGTGTGTGTGTGTATGGTGTGTGTGTGGTGTGTGTGTGGTGTGTGTGTGTGGTGTGTGTGTGTGGTATGTATGTGTGTGTGTGGTGTGTGTGTGTGGTGTGTGTGTGTGTGGTGTGTGTGTGTGTGGTATGTGTGTGTGTGGTGTGTGTGTGGTGTGTGTGTGTATGGTGTGTGTATGTGTGTGTGGTGTGTGTGTATGGTGTGTGTGTATGGTGTGTGTGTGTGTGGTGTGTGTGTGTGGTATGTATGTGTGTGGTGTGTGTGTGTGTGTGGTGTGTGTGTGTATGGTGTGTGTGTGGTGTGTGTGTGGTGTGTGTGTGTGGTGTGTGTGTGTGTGGTATGTATGTGTGTGTGTGGTGTGTGTGTGGTGTGTGTGTGTGTGGTATGTATGTGTGGTGTGTGTGTGTGTGGTGTGTGTGTGTGTGTGCGCGCGCGCATGCGCGCGCGCGTGCATGCGCACTTAAGCACTCATACACCAAAATAAGTAAATTTTACAATAAAAAGATGTGATGGGAGGGTGAGATGGTTCATCACATAAGTACTCTTGCATCCAAGCCTAATGCCTGAGTTAAATCCCTGGGACCCACATGGCAGAAGAGGACCAACTCCTGCAGGCAGTTCTCTGACCTCCACAAGTACATACACAAATGTTTGTCACAAATCATTGTCATAGAACCATCAAGAGAGAAAGGTGACCTGAGTGACTGTCATGCAGGGTCTTCGAAGGAAACAGTCTTCCCCCACTTAGATGTGGGACTCATCCTCCTGAGCTGTAAGAGGCCAGACTCCTGCTGCTTTAAGCTCCCATCTGTGGTAACATATTCCTGTAGCCCCTGAGCCCCACATGGCTACACCCAGGATGCCAAACACACAGAGCAGACCCTGGGCGCTGGGACCACTCTCCACACAGCTAGTGAACACATTATCTCAAGAGAGGAAGGGCAGTGTGGAGCTACAGACCTCGAGGATCCAGGTCATGCTGAGCTATGACAGTGTCCATGAGCTGCAGGAGTGTGGGTTTTCAGAGGTTCCTCACATCTAATATACCATGTTTTAAATGTCCATGATCATGGGCAGCACCAGGCAGGCAGAAATTCCTGTTTGCTCCTGTCCATGAGACTTGCAGACGGGCCAGCATTGCTGACTACACACTCACAGACATGATCCAGAAGAGGAAGACGGAATGGCGGACTACAGCCAGCCCTGCCTTCCCGGGGGATGTTGGAAGGACAAGGAGGTGGAAGCTGTGGGCTTTGAGCCCTTGCTCATGCCTAGGATCAGGACTCACTTTACCAGGAGGAGAAACTAAGTCACGAAAGGTAGGAGAATGTGTGCATGGTGGACCAACCAGAGAAGTACAAAGCTGAGTCACAAACAAGAGAGCTGGGCATGCCCTGAGTCACGTGCTCCTACGCCACCGCTGATGGGCATCTTTCTCCATACCGATCTCAGCTTTCTAGAAGGCTCAGAATCTGACAGAGATGTCCTCTGCTCTTTGCCTCTGAGTTTCTTTCTCCTCTACTTCTACTCAGTTCATTTTTTCTAGAAAGATCTCTAATGATATCTCCATAGCAACCCACCCTCCACCCACCCATACGCCCCGCCCCCTTCAGATCCTCTTCACGGATCTCACCACTGTCTGTGTTCTCCATGGATGGTGTGTCTTCCTGCTTATAAAAAGGACCTTTGCAAGTCTCCAACACAGACAGTATGAGGCTCCTGCAGCTGCTGTGACAAACAATGACACACTTGGTAGCTCCAATCAGCAGCAGTCTGTTTCATCACAGAGTCCGACCCCCGTTATTACTGGAAGGGATCAAGGCAACACAGGCTATACTTTCTAAGGAAGTTCTAAGTGAGGTTCTGTTGGCCTCCCCCAGCTTCTTGTGGCTCCAGATATGACTAGGGCCACGGTTCCATATCCCTACTTCCTGCCTCTGTGGTCACAGGACCTCCTCTAGCTCTGTCCTCTGAGAAGGAGACATGGAATACATTTCCTGGGTTCCCCAAGATGATCCTTTATTACAATAGCCTTAATACACCAAATCTGCCAAGTCCTCCTTTGACTTAACATGTTGACGGAAGTTTGATATGGACACCTTTGAAGGCCACTCAGCTGACTTTATGTGCCAGTCATGCGGTACAGAGCTATGCACATAGTACATGCGTTACAAAGTTTTAGTATTTGTATGTTTGTGTGTTTGCCTGCTTGTCTGGGTGTGCACCGTGTATATGTAAGTGCTTCTGGAGACTATAAGAGGGGGTCAGATCCCCTGGAAATGAAGGTATAGGCACTGGAAGTTACCTAATGAGAGTGGGGTGGGGATTGAACCTGGATCCTCTGCAAGAATAGCAAGTGCTCTTAACTTCTGAGCCACCTCTGTTTTCCAGTAAATGAATTTTTGGAATGATGGATGGATGGATGGATGGATGGATGGATGGATGGATGAACGGACGGACAGAGAACAAATGAGGGGGGTCAATGGGTGGATGGAATGGATGGGAGGGTGGATGGATAAAAAGGGTAGCTAAGACTCTGCCGTCTGTTCTCTTCACAGATGTGACCCCTTCTCTAGGGTTGTCCCTGCTGCGTTAACCTAGCCACTCACTGCACTTTCTTGAAAAGAGGCAAATGCCCTGAGAACCCCAAACCATGAGTGTTTAGGGTTTTGCTGAGGGAAGCTTGACCTGTCTCTCACTCTCCTCCCACCAGGACAGCACAAGCCACAGTGATGGGAAGGGAGCCCTGTCCACCAGTCACCACAGAGGGGTGGAGACAGAGGACCACGCAGGGTGCATGAGTGCCCCACCCAGCCTCCCAGTGCTCCGAGGCCCTAGGCTATCCCTGTGATTGCTGTGGCCCTTCTATCCCATACCTCCATATCTTCACCCAAGGAGTGAAGGGCCTGTGCTCTAGCACTAGGGAGAGATGAGCAAGGCGCCGAGCTCTGCAGCAGATAGGTGGGAACTGGTGTGAGAAATATACAGCTAAAGCCTGAGGTCATTTCTGTCTGCAACCCTCCTCAGTCCCTGACAGACACCGACTTCAATCCCGGTCATGCTGTCTGCCAGTGCCAGAGGGAGCCACACCCCTGAGCCCTTCCAAGGGGACATGGTCCAAGCCTCTCCATCAACTGTTCTCTCCCCTGTCCCAGGTCCCTCCTAGAATACAGCTCTGCCCTCCCCTGGCTTGGCCTTTTTGTTTGTCACCGAGTCCTGCTCCTCCACAAGCATTACAGCTCCATGGGGCCAAGTCCAGGCCAGGGAACCTGAGGCAGGAGTGCCATCTGCTATGCCAGGCTTCTGGCCACCATGCCAGCCTCAGCCTTGACCTTGGTTAGCAGAGTCAGGTTTTAATCAGCATGTGTCCTGAGGAGCTAAGTGCTGCTGACTGGCTGGTGGCTGCCAAGGATCATGGACAGGCTGGCCACCTAACCCAAACTCCCCAAGAGGAAATCTCAGAGACAGCAGCAGGCTTTCATGGCTGAGCCCTCCTGCAGACCTGACCATGTTGTGCTGCTTTCTAACTCTGGCAATGAATGCAGGTGCCTGGCGTTGCCTTTGAGGGATGGAGGCAGTAGAGCTGTGTGGGGCTGGGTCAGCTGAATTTCCTTTGATGGCACTGAACTCGGCATGGTATGATGCTTGGCACTGGGTACCTAGCCTTCTCCTACTCAGGGTCACACTGTGCCTTACTCTCCTCATGGGATTTACTGAGCCAACAGTGTATACAGTTCTTCCTAGAAAGAAGCCTCAGAATGAGCACCGCCTGAGCATTTGTCCTTATCTGGAGTCATCAATCTACCTTCCTACTTGACCATCCATCAGTGTATCTATCTATCCACCAATCCACTTAGTCATCAATCCACTTACCCATCCATCCATCCATCTGTCTGTCCATCCGTCTGTCTCTCCATCTGTCCATCAATCCATCTGTCCATCTGTCTGTCCATTCATCCATCAATCCATCTATCCATCTATCCACCCATCAATTCATCCATCCATCCATCCATCAATCCATCTATCTGTCAATCCATCAGTACATCTATCCATCCATCAATCCACCCATCCATCTATCCATCCATCCATCCATCCATCCATCCATCCATCCATCTTCCCATCCATCATCCATGTATTCATCTGTCATCATCTATCTAACATCCATCCATTTAATATTTGTCTGCCTATGCCTGTTTGCCCATCTGTCTACCTTCATGATCAATATAATACCCATTTACCCATTCATCTATCACCCACCATTCCCCTAACATTCATTGATTCATCATCAACCCATCTATCTACCATCCAAAATGTATGATTCATCTATCCATCATCCATCCATCACTCTAACATATCTATCTATCTAGCCACCAATCCATCCTTTACCCATCCACCCATTGATCATTCATTCATCCATTAATCCCCCTTCTTCCTCACTTTTCTGAGGTTGAACATTTATCAGGCCCTACCCCAGGTGGTAAGGGAAGAGACAAGTCAGAGCCAGCCCTGATATAAAGTAGAGAAGACACAAGCAAATGCAGATCAGCCACTTGGCTGCTGTCCTTGGCCTAGGCAACAGTGAGTCAGGTGGGTCAAGAGTCAGGCCCCAGAGGCTGCTACTGCCTAGAGGAGGATGGAGCACCTGGACCTTGCCAAAGGTGAGGATCACAACAGACATTTGCTGAGAGCCTGTGTGCCCACTCAGTCCTAGAACACCTGCAGACCTGGCTACCTTGCCCCCCCCCTCTGATTGGCACCTGAATGGGCTACATAAACCTGGGTCCTAGTTCTGAGCACTCCTGTCCATGCTGGCTGCCCTGTGACCACCTCTATGGCCCTGAAAGGCGTGCTTCAGGGTCAGCAGGTGTGGATTTCATGGTGACCACTGGCCATGTCCATGTAAGTGACTGACATATTTGTCTAGGACACTACTGCTTCTTCCCATTCATGCTGGCAATTTCTCTCTCTCTCTCTCTCTCTCTCTCTCTCTCTCTCTGCGTGTGTGTGTGTGTGTGTGTGTGTGTGTGTGTGTGTGTGTGTGTGTGTGTAGTGGGGACCTTGTGCCATGGAGCGCATGTGAGCTCAGAGGAGAACCTCAGCCGTTGGTCAGTTTTTGCCTTTCTTTTTGTCTGAGAGAGGATTTCTAATACTCCACCACTCCCTAGCTGGCCTGTGAGCTTCCAGGAATCCTGTCTCTGCCTCTCCCTCCTCTCATCACAGATGTGTTAGGTTAACAGATGCATGCCTCTGCATCTGGCATATTCGTGGAGACCATCAGTGATAGTCCCTCACAGTGAATGCTGACAAACAGTTACAGTGGCTTCTGGCCAAATAGCCAAACAATTGATCATGGAAAAAAGAACGTGATGGGAATACAGCCATTTACAGGTTGGGAAACTGAGGTCCATCCAGGGTGTTTGTATCAGGACAGGGAAGAGAGCCTTGGCATCAGAACTCCCAGGCTGGTCCATAGGTTTGAAGACCATCCTGTAGGACTCATTCTGTTCCAGGACTGAGGGCTTACCACGGTGGAGCTGGAGAAGGAGGCAGGAGAGGGACATAGTGCTGGCTGGGGGTGTGCTGCGGTGTGTCGGCTTGCCAGGGCTAGCTGTGGGCATGTTTCCTCAGCTCCAGGATCAGTAAACACACCAGCAGCTTGAGATTGGCAGGGCAGAGTTCTCACACTATGGAAATTGGTAAATGCCAATTACAGAACAGCTGTAAAGAAGGGAGGCAGGGGACCTTATACAGCACTGGGCTTAGCAGAGAGAGGATGCCTTGGGCAGATGTGACCATGGAAAATTCCAGGGACAAGAAGGGTCAACACCCTCCTTCTGCTGCTGGTGTGGCTAAGGAGGTGGGGAGACAGGAAACTCATGGTGCCTTTGCCTACCTTGGTCTGTCTCTCAACATAACCCAAGGGCCAAGGGCAGTGTGCTGGGTGCGGCCTGGAGGTGTGCCTGAATGCCAGCCTCCCCTAGCAACTGCTCTGCAGCTTCTCCATCGCCCCACCCATCTGCCTGCTCTCCCCCATCAGGACACCCACTCGCCACCTGGGAAAAGTGCTAAATGTGGCCTGAGAGTGTTGAGCCAGGCGCCTCCCTGCAGGGATAGAAGCCAGGATGAAATCCATCATGGACGGAAGTTCATGGATTGTCCTGCGTGATCCCACAGCACAAACAATCCTACAGTGAGGGCCTGGGCTTCTCTGCTCCAGGCCCCAGTGGGACATGCTCAGTAGCTTCAGGGAAAGCCCCAACCCAGAAGTCAGTGGTACCGAGGCATATACAGGGTGGTTTCTGAGCTTGGTCCCCCCTAAGAAACCACTCATCTGCTTCAGATCCCTAAGCTGGCTCCTAGCAGAGCCCCCATGCCCCCTGCTGCCTCATGTGCTCTGGGAAAGGAAACCCTGAAGTTCCGGAGTCCCTAAGTCAGGTCCTCAACACCAGGAAGGGTTGGGGGTCGCAATGGTTCATCCTATTATCAACCTGCTAGGATTCAGAATTTTCTTATGAGACACATCTTGGGGGTGTCTTAAGGGTGTTTTCAGAGGGTTTTGATTTTGTTTTAATTGGACAGAGCCTTTGTAGCCCAGGCTGGCCTGCAACTCTTTGTAGCTGAAAATGACCTCAAACTCCTGATCTTCCGGCCTCCACCTACCAGGAGTACAGGTGAGAGCTGCATCAGCCAATCAGTGCTGAGAATCAAACCCACAGCTTGCTGAGTGGTAGGCAAGCAATCTAATCCACTGAACCACATCTGTAGCCCCCTCTTGAGAGGCTTAACTGAGAAGACACTTCCTTAATGTGGGGAGTACCACCAGATGGGCTGGGGTCCCTGACTGAATAAAAAGGGGGAAGGGGAAAGGGAAAGCCAAGCATGGGCATCCCCTCCTCACTGTTTCCTGGTTGCTGCCAGGGACTCAGCTGCATGTGGCATTCCTAGAGCCTACTTCTTCATCCCCGCCCATCACCTGGCCATCCATGTGCTCACTCCAGAGCAACATACGGAGTCCCTCTGTGGTCGTCGGTATTTATTGTCAACTTGACACAAGCCCATGGCCACTGACACAAACCTATGGTTACCTGGGAAGCAGGAACCTCAATTAAAGAATTATCTCATCAGACCAGTGTGTGGGCAAGTCTACGTTGCATTTTCTTGATTAATGATTGATGTGTGTGCGGAGTGGGGAGCCAAGCCCACTGTGGGAGGTGCCACTCTGGGAAGGTGGGCCTGCCTGGGTTGTATATAAAGCAAGCCGAACAAGCCATGAATAGCAGGCCAGTAAGCAGCATTCCTCCATGGCCTTTGCTTCAGTCCCTGCCTCCAGGTTCTTGCCTTGAGTTCTCGCAAGGATGGACTAACCTGTAATACGTTATAACTCCCTTTTACACCACGTTGCTTTCAGTCAGGGTAGTCAGGGTGTTCTTCATAGCAACAGAAACAAAAGTGGATCACAGCCTATGTCCACCTGGATTCTGACCCACGCATAGCAGCTGCGTATGAGAAGCCAGGTGTAGCTTTGCTCGTGATCTCTTGTGGGAGCACGCAAGGAGCGTATATCTTTCATCATCCTTTCTGGTTTCGATGAGAAAGAACCTACATTCCACCTAGGCTGTGCCTGGAGGGCAACCACACAGAGTCATTTGTGTGAAGTGTCAGAAGGTCACCCTGCCGGTGAAATAGAAAGCCCCCAGACAATGACAAAATGGGAGTCTAGACAATTCACCCAGGTGGCTGGAGAGCGGGGAAGGTCGCCTGCAATATGGAGGAAAAATGGGAGAAACAGCGACGGGTAGAATAATCTTAAGTGATGTAGGGGAAATGCAGGGAGATGAGGAAGGAGAACAAGAGAATGAGAGGGAGAGAGAGCACGGGAGAGCGAGAGAGAGAGAGAGCATGGGAGAGCGAGAGAGAGCACGAGTGAGGAAGAGAGAGGGAGAGAGAGAGCATGGGAGAGCGAGAGAGAGCACGAGTGAGGAAGAGAGAGGGAGAGAGAGCATGGGAGAGCAAGAGAGAGCACGAGTGAGGAAGAGAGAGGGAGAGAGAGCATGGGAGAGCAAGAGAGAGCACGAGTGAGGAAGAGAGAGGGAGAGAGAGCACGGGAGAGCAAGAGAGAGCACGAGTGAGGAAGAGAGAGGGAGAGAGAGAGCATGGGAGAGCAAGAGAGAGCACGAGTGAGGAAGAGAGAGGGAGAGAGAGAGCACGGGAGAGCAAGAGAGAGCACGAGTGAGGAAGAGAGAGGGAGAGAGAGAGCACGGGAGAGCAAGAGAGAGAGCATGGGAGAGCGAGAGAGAGCACAAGTGAGGAAGAGAGAGCAAGAGAGAGGGAGAGAGCATGAGAGAGTGAGAGAGAGAGAGCATGGGAGAGCAAGAGAGAGCACAAGTGAGGAAGAGAGAGCAAGAGAGAGAGCTCGGGAGAGCAAGAGAGAGCACGAGTGAGGAAGAGAGAGGGAGAGAGAGCACGGGAGAGCAAGAGAGAGCACGAATGAGGAAGAGAGAGGGAGAGAGAGAGCATGGGAGAGCGAGAGAGAGAGAGCATGAGTGAGGAAGAGAGAGCAAGAGAGAGGGAGAGAGCATGAGAGAGTGAGAGAGAGAGAGCATGGGAGAGCAAGAGAGAGCACGAGTGAGGAAGAGAGAGGGAGAGAGAGAGCATGGGAGAGCAAGAGAGAGCACGAGTGAGGAAGAGAGAGGGAGAGAGAGAGCATGGGAGAGCAAAAGAGAGAGCATGGGAGAGCGAGAGAGAGCACAAGTGAGGAAGAGAGAGCAAGAGAGAGGGAGAGAGCATGAGAGAGTGAGAGAGAGAGCATGGGAGAGCAAGAGAGAGCACAAGTGAGGAAGAGAGAGCAAGAGAGAGAGCTCGGGAGAGCAAGAGAGAGCACGAGTGAGGAAGAGAGAGGGAGAGAGAGCACGGGAGAGCAAGAGAGAGCACGAGTGAGGAAGAGAGAGGGAGAGAGAGAGCATGGGAGAGCGAGAGAGAGAGCATGAGTGAGGAAGAGAGAGCAAGAGAGAGGGAGAGAGCATGAGAGAGTGAGAGAGAGAGCATGGGAGAGCAAGAGAGAGCACGAGTGAGGAAGAGAGAGGGAGAGAGAGAGCATGGGAGAGCAAGAGAGAGCACAAGTGAGGAAGAGAGAGGGAGAGAGAGAGCATGGGAGAGCAAGAGAGAGAGCATGGGAGAGCGAGAGAGAGCACAAGTGAGGAAGAGAGAGCAAGAGAGAGGGAGAGAGCATGGGAGAGCGAGAGAGAGCATGAGTGAGAAAGAGAGAGGGAGAGAGCATGGGAGAGCAAGAGAGAGAGAGAGAGAGAGAGAGAGAGAGAGAGAGAGAGAGAGAGCGCGCAGAGCAAGAGAGAATCTCCAAGGTTATGGAGTCTGAGGGAACTCTGGAGCAGTATGCATAATGTTTGAAAAGAACCAGACTAAGGTCAGTATGTCAAAGTATCAAGATGTTATGGAGACAAAGAAACACAGACACTAAATTCTGGAGAGGAGAACAGGGGGCCGAAGCTCGGAATGAGGGTTGGAGAGCATCACACTTCCTCACCACGGGGGGGGGGGGACTGTGCTAGCTCAGAGGTCAGTGACTCTCAGTCTGGAATTTTAAAGTAGAGACTGCAGACAGGGTCCTTTACACTTCAGGTCCCTCTTGTTGAAATTGTTACTCGAGAACGTATCCTTCAGAATAAGGCTGAAGCCCAAGCAACTACTCACCCTAACTCACGGAGGGGAAACCAGAGTGAAGCAGCCAAGGAGTCTCTCAGGAGTGACTCCCGTTCTCAGGCTGTTCCACAGGCAGGAGGGACGCTAATGGTTTGCTAACTAAAACCTAATTCTTCTGCTTCAAAGGGGAAAACAAAGGCAGGTAGAATCTAAAATCCAAAACAAAACAAAAACAAACAAACAAAAAAAGAAAGCCAACAACACCAAAAACTTCATGCAAGCATCACCACTGTTGTATGAAGCCTCAGTGTGGGCTGACTTTGAACAAGAACAGAAGGAAAAGAATCTGTTGAGTTGTGGTTCCAGGAAGACCCTTCTCGTGCCCCTATGAGGAACTGGAGCCCCATTCCTGGTGTGGGTGTGAACACTCATGTTCTCTTAATGGTTTCCACTGGTTTTTAGCTATTGGGTTGGACTGAGAGAAACTAAAAGATACAAATATGAACAAAACCATAAAATACTATATTAATGAAATATAAATATTAATGCAAACAGGAAAGTAATGCCATGTTTAAACAGGGTTGCAGGTCTTGTGTGTGGTTTTTGTTTCCTGTGGTTTCCAGTTGCCTTTCTTCTCCCCCTGTTTCTTTCTGCCCCTCCCTACACCCTTCCTTCTCTGCTTCTGCTGTTGTTATGGTCATGGTTGAATTTTGCCTTTGCCTAGAACAATTAGAAATAACAACGACTCAGACTTGTGGGCAGGCAGAACTATGAATCCAGGTTCTCTCCAGCAGAGGCATAGCAATTTCATAATGAAATGAAGAATCGAGGTGGAGTTATTGTAAACTTGTGGTAAGGGGGGAAAGTAAATGGCGTGCATGAGTGGGCAGCAGGAACCTTTAGATGAGGCTGGGTAGGGAAGGGTGGCTTTCCCCTTCCTAGCCGTGTCTGTGACCTGCTGTAATGGGTCAGCAATTGCCTTTCCTAAAAACATGGCTTAGGATTTCTGAAGGGAGGAAGAGAGAATGGAGAATGGAGATGTGGACAGGTCCCAGGGAGCCAGCTGCTGGAAAAGCTATGAAGAACTGGGTAACATGGTAGGGGGTGGGAGTAGGGGTGGGAGCAGGACCTCCCCAATGCTTGTAGTGAACTGAGTGAGGGAAAGAGACTGGACAGGAACACCCAGACCTTCTTTGCTGTCCATCAGGATGAAGCCCCCAGAGCACAGTAGCTTGGAGGGAGATCATGACAGCCATAGTCTGGGGTGTGTTCCCCAGGGAAATGGCTCATCCACAGGGAGGCCAGTCCCCTTCACATGCATCAAGCCAGCCAGGTGTTGGTGCTGACTTCTCCTTCATCAATGCCCTCAGGGCTCCTGTCCCACTTAGTTACAGAAATTTGCCAGAGCACCAAACCCTGTCAGAAAAATACAAATGGAGGAACACATGGCTTCAAAAGTGAAACTGCAGCCTACAGAACTGGTTCTGCCTGCAGAGGGCTCACTGTGCACTCAGGAGGGCCTGAGTTCAGATCCCCAGTCAGGAATGTAAAAGCTGGGCAGAGCAATGCAGGCACAGAAATGCATGCCTGGCAGCTCCAGCACTGGGAAGCAAAGAAAGGAGCCCCTGGCCAGCCAATCCAGCTGAATCAGAGAGCTCAGGGTTCAGTGAGAGATTATACGTCTAAAAAGGAGATGGAGAGGGACTGAGGAAAACACTCAGTGCGTGTGTGTGCGCGCGCGCGCACACACACACACACACACACACACACACACACACACACACTGTATTTTTTTGTAGTCCCAAACTATGTCCCTAAGCAGCAGCTGGGCAAGCACCATTAATTATCTATCAGCCGAGCAGACAGAGGATGCTTCCTTCTGTATCTGTCTTGTCCACACCCAAGTCTTGGCTCTCTCTTCTTCAAGCCTGACTAAAAACAACAGCAACAAACCCAAAATAATGTTGGAAGAAGAATGGGGCAGTCACTCTTTCTTACCAATCCTCCTTACTAACGCCAGTGCTCTAGAACGCAAGGTGAGGGTTGTCGAGGGAAAGCCAGCTGCCCACAGGCACCGCTTACAACTCATAGCCCTCTGGATCTATACAGCACAAACCTTTCGGTGCTGCAAACCCTTAACGTATTTTCCCATTCGTTCTAACTTGAACACAAGTGGAGACAGGGAACAGGTTGGGTGTGTTTCTGTCTTGCAAATAACAATTCTGAAGACTCGAGATGGGAGGTGAGCAGCCCAAGGTCACAGGGTGATTCAGCTAGACAGTCTGAGAGAGAACTCAGGCTGTTTATTTTTTTCAAGAGCTTTAAAGGGGTTTGTGGAGACTGGGAAAATGGCTAAGTCAATACTTGCCACACAAACATGAGGGACTGAGTCCAGATCTCCAATACCCATAGAAAGCCAGATGTGATGACACATGTCTATAATCCCAGGGCTGGAGAGCTGGGAGAGGGCCACACATGAGTCCCTGGAGCACACTGACCATCAAATCTTGCTAAATTTGTGAATCTCAGGCTTGTGAGCTGCTCCGTTGAAAAATAAAATAAAATAAAATAAAATAAAATAAAATAAAATAAAATAAAATAAAATAAAATGAGGTGGGGGCTGGAGAGACGACTTGGCTTTTAAGAGCATATGGGAAGGATCGGAATTCAATTTCCAGAACCCAAGGTGGGTGGCTCATAACCTCTTGTAACTTCAGCTCCAGGCCCACCTTCTGGCCTCCGTGGGTACCTACCTGCACACATGTGCATATCCATACATTCAGACATACACACATGCGCACGCATGCACAGGAAAAGGAATCTCAGGGCTGGAGAGATGGCTCAGAGGTTAAGAGCATTTGCTTCTAGAAGACCAAGTTCCATTCCCTGCGCCTGTGTCAGGCAGCTCACAGCTACTACAAATCTAGCTCTGGGGAATCAGAGCCTCTTCTGGCTTCCACAGACCTACATACAAATTACACACATATGCACACACAAGTGACACACACAGACACACACTTATATCTATAGACACAGACAGACACATATAGAAACATGTACATACTTAAATAAAATAAATCTTAAAAATAATTTTAAAATGAGGTGAATGATGCCAGAGGAGGGCACTCAAACTGACCTTTGGCTTCCACATGTATGAGCACACATGTACATGTGTCCCCAACCCCTAGACACCCATGTGCACATACATGAACGTGTACACAGGGCATACATAACCCTCCCTCCATACAGAGACTTTTCACAGTATCACACAGATAGAGTCTTTCCTGTAGAAAGCCTCAGGGATCTACCAGGGGGGGTTCTCTCCAGGAAGAACTCGGCGGGGGGTGGGGCTGGGTGGGAAGGAGTGGGGAGGGTAATGTTCTTCGCACTCTATTATCTCCTAAATATTTCGATTTTGCCAAGTGCATTTTTTATATTACCAACTCAAAAATGTAGGAATGATACTTGAAAGTCGTGAGAAGTAGCTGCGGGTGGCAGGTAGTCACCTGTTGAAGTGGCACAATCTGCGGCCCTTCTCCATCAATCTCCCGAGGAAATTGGGTTTCCTGAGGAGGAGGAGTAATAGGCGTGGCTTGCCTTGGCAGGCATTCAGGAAGTGCTCCTTCCAAGCAGGCTGTGCAGCGGCTGTGCAGCTGTGTGTGTGTGGTGGGGACCATGAGGACCTTGCTGCTAGCTAGTCCTGGGCCTGGTACCCATCTGCAATCTCACCAAATCCTTCCTGGCAAACCTCAGAGAGGGTGGAGAGAAGATCCACCTTGCTTCCCCTCATCCATACCCAGGGCTCTGCTCATTCCCAAGTCACCTCAGATCCATCTCCTGTGCTATCCCCTCCTCCGCCAGTGTGCACAGTTCATGCTCGGCCTAGACGACAGGGCAGTCCCCTCACTGACCTCCATTCATTCCTCTGCTTGTCTCATGGTCAGGTCACATGGGCTCCAGTTCCTCTCCACTAAGTATGGTGCTGACTCCCCAAAACCCATGGCTCCTAGGCTGTCAGCCTCTGTGCATTCCTTGTTCCCTACCGCCTCACATGCTCAGCCTACTCCAATCTCTTTGCAGTTGCTGTATCCCGTCTGGATGGCTGGCTCCCTCTCAGACCCTGGGAGTCACCACCAGTTTGTCCTTAAGGACATTTTCTCTGGCCTCACGCAGCTTACTCTGTGGCTCAAGGGCTGCTGGTGTGCTCTGTGGCGCTGACTGACCACCCAGGGCAAATCTCCACTCTGACTGTTATCTTCACTAATAAGGCCACCATCTACATGAGATTAAAGACTGTTTCTCTTGTTGACCTCAAAATCTGTGTGTGTGTGTGTGTGTGCATGTTTACATGTGTATGCATGTATATGCATGTTTACATGTGTAGGTGAATATGCATGTGTATACATGAACGTGGGGGCTCAAAGCTGACACTGGATACTTTCCTCAACTATTCTCTGCTTTCATTATTAATGCAGGGTCTCTCGCTGAGCCCAGAGTCCTCCAGTTCCAGCAAATCTAACCAAACAGTTTGCCCTAGGGCAGAGTGCCTCAACTGTGGGTTTCAAGGATCCAACGACCCTTTCACAGGGGTTGCCTAAGGCCATCAGGAAACACAGATATTTGCATTACAATTCACAACAGTAGCAACATTATAGATATAAAGGAGCAATGAAAATAATTTTATGGTTGGGGGTCACTACAACATGAGGGACTGTATTAAAGGGTCGCAGCCTTAGGAAGGTTGAGAACTGCTGCTCTAGGGAATCCCATCTCTGCTCCTGAGTGTAGGCTTACAAGCAACTATGGCGCCTGTTGAGCTCTCTATGCGGGTTCTGGGGATCAGAACTCCAGTCTTCACACTGCATGGCAAGTGCTTTATCCACTGGGTCATTAAGCCAGGTATGTCCTCATGACCATATGATCTTTTAACTCACAGAATAAGGAAGTCTTGGTAGCTACTGGTTAAACTGATGGAGAGATGTGTGGGGTAGACAAAAAGAATGGACGTGGGTGGGAGGATGATGACTAGTTACTGTTAGATGGAGTTATGGTTAGATAGAGTTATGGTTAGATGGATGGATAAAGGGAGGGATAGAGGCAATGGATAAATGAATGGATGGGTTGGGGGAAGGGTAGATAAAGGGATAGATAGCTAGATAGGTGGGTGGATGAATGGGTGGGTGGACTGATGGATGGACAGGTAGAAGGATAGATGATGACTGAATGGATGTTTAGATAGATAGGGGGTTGAAAGAATGGAAAGGTAAAAAGAAGAGACAGATGGAAAAGAAGATAAATGAATGGACAGACAGATGGATACAGGGGTGTATATATGAATGGGTAGATTGGTAGATGAGAAAACAGGTCATTAGACTGATGGATGGGTGGGTGGGGAGATAGAGACAGAGGGATGCATGAGTACTGAGTAGAAGAATAGATGTGTGCTATGTATGTATGTATGTATGTATGTATGTATGTATGTATGTATGTGTGTATGTGTGTATGTGTGTATGTGTGTATGTGTGTATGCAGGCATGCATGTATTATGTATTATGTGTGTATGTAAATATGTATGTATGTATTCATGTGAGTATGTGTGTATGTATGTGTATGTATGCATGCATGTTTGTATCTATGTATGTATGTGTATAGACGAATACCTGAGTGGATGGGTGGTAGAAAAAAAAGGGTGGATGAATAGAGCCTGTTCAGCATACAGCAACCACTGAGGTTCCTCTGCCCACCCAGGTAGCTCCTCCTGGTGCTCCCTGCTGATGAGGCGGGGACCCAATTAATGAGGAATGAGGACTTGCAGCTGTCACCTCATGTTAAGATGTGCTTTTAACACTGACCCTCAGGAACCTGCAAAGCCTTGTATAGTGGTGGCCCCAGGACCTCTGCTGTCTGATTCTGAGTGCTGTATCTATTTCTAAATCCCTCTCATGTTCCCCTTGCAGATAGAAGAGAATCCTAAGGCAAGATCAGGTGGAGCAACTGGGCACACATGCTAATGCAGGGGTTTGTTTCAACTGCTGACCTCTTTGGCACTGAGCCTCTGGGCTAACTTGACACACCAAGGGGTAGGAAGGGGAGAAAGCTCTCAACTGATTTGGAAAATGTCTCCATTGAGCCTTACTTCCCACTGCATTGTCTTTAATTACATTAGCATCTGCAGCAAGACGGCCTCAGCTGTTGGCGTTGGCGCTTGCACAGACCACAGTCACGCCACCCCGAGTGCCTAATTGGCCAGTGGGGTGGTGCGACTCCTGGGTCTCCCTGCGCTTTTGGTCCTTTCTAATGAGCTGGTGAGTGGAGCGCTAAACTGCAGATGCCCATCCCCCAGGAAGGTTGCTGCTTGCTCAGTCAGATGAGAGATGGGCATCTCCAATGTCCCCTCCAGGGAGACATGGCCAATGGGGTTCTTATGGTGTGTGAGACCATTCTGTCTCTCCACCCATGAATACCTGGTTCTACCTGCCTTGCAGGTCCCTGCCACGGTCAAAGCTGACTCCCTTCCTAATCCCTGCATCTGTATGAGCAAACTTGATGGTCTTTTGTCAGTCACAGGTGCAGTGTTTTCCCTCCCAATGGTGCTCTGGGCAGCAAAAATTTGATATTCATCAAGACTCCGCCTCACAGGCCTGACCCTAGGCCATTGAGAGCAGAAGCATCTTGACCTCAGGTGATCCCAGGCTCAACCTCACACACAAGTGTAAATGCATTGAAAGCTTAGGATTCACCCCACCACTTGGCCTCTTCTTCAGTCTCCATGTTTTTTCTACCACACTGACAGTGGCCTTGTTTTACTAGGTTGTTGAGGATGTGACCAAGGCAATGGTGGCTGGTGCTGGTGAGATGGACAGGTAAACAGGGCAGATGCAACTCTTGTTTGCTTTAACTGAAATGGCAGTCAAGGGAGGCCCACAGCTTGTCCAACCCTTCACCATGGGAGAGCTAGGCTGACCCCTAACTATTAGTCTAGGTTCTTCTATACTCTGCTTAGAAGCTGCTGGTTGGCCCCAGTTTGGCCCTAATCCCCAGACATACTCCATCAAAAGCACAGCCTGAGAGTAGCCATTGCTTGGAGCTTTCCACCTTTGGTTCTCCCCACCCCCATCCACAGGGACTATTGTTCCCTTCCTGGATAGTCCTTCAAGTAGCCATGGTGACAGCTTTTACCAGACCTCCCTGGGACTTAGAGCCCACTGGTTCTGCCTGGACCTTCCTTGTTAGATGGACATATGGGCTACTACTATTACAGACTATGGCCACCTGTTAAGGTCCATCCTGGCCAGGTTTCCCAGTGCTGCTCGAGCAAGGCTTCTGTGAGAAGAGTCCATCTTGAACCCTGTGGCAGTCATATCATGGGAAACACACAGCTTTCCACAAACTCCCAACCCTATGAGCCTAGAATGTTTGCCTCCTTGGGGTCCTGGTCATCAAGGAGAGCAAGATTTCCTGAACAAAACTCCAGCCGGGAGGAGGTAGCACAAGGGCGTGGACACACAGGTCAGGTGTAAACCCGTCAGGAGGGCCTAAATACCTGTTGGAGGATGGCCAGCACTCGGCCTCAGGCCCCACAATGCCAGCCCCTTTCGCATCCCTATTGCTTTCTCTCAATGATGCCATCCTTCCCTCCTCCTCAAAGCATGTTGCCCTCTCTCTGGGGCTTCCTCCACAGGCACTGTCTGTGACAGGTTCTCTTGAAGAGTATGATGCCACAACCCCAGCAGAGGTGGCACACAGATAACAAAGCACAGAAAGCACTGTCCCTCTCCCCAGGCGCGCAGGAGCACCTGAGGCCGGATTGAAGCCCGTCTTACCTGGCAGCATCAAAGCTGTCATAGGAGCCCACTGTGTAATGCCGAAAGAGCTTCTTGCTGCGGTCCGCACGGGTTTCTGCAGAGGGAAGAGAGACAGACACCAATCAGCAAAGCCTTATCCCAGGCCTTGCACGAGCAAAGGGCTGGATCTCCCATTTTGGCCCCAGACAGGGTGACATCCCTCTACATAGGGTCATGCATGGGAGATGAGGCTGATTTGGGGGTCAAAATGTGGGTGGGGATGCTGTGAATCCTGTGCCCATTCACGGCATGGAGGGGGAAATGAGGCTCTGCAGAGCAGGGGGGCCATAAGCCTTCTGGTCATAACAGTGACAGCCACCTGGTATGGAACCTGCTAGACCTGCTAGCCCAAAGGATGCTACCCAGGCTGGCAGGCCTCTGGACATCTCAGGAACCTCCAATGATGGCTTTATCCCAGAGAGACATGATCAGGATTAATATCCTGATGACGGTTGCTTTCCTCAAAAAAAAAAAAAAAAAAAAAAAGCTAAACTAAGCACACACATGATTAACGCTTCTAATTAAGCCTCCCTTTCCTGACTCAGCAGATTCAGACGAAAGATCGGTGGGAAATGATATGACTGTTGTAATTAGATTAGCAGATGGCAACGGGGCTGAGGGGGGACTGTGAGGACGCATATGCTGGAAGCACTACAGCACGCAGAGAGCTTCAAGGTATTTCCCCTCACAGACAAGCCTCCCTGACTGCGTCCTTCTGGGGTCCTATGGAACTTTGGGAGAAATGACGCAAATGAAGAAAAGTCTGAGCTCTGAGAGTCAGGTGAACCTCAGTTCAGTCTCTCCTCTCATTCCAAGGTCAAGGTGATTATTTTTTTTAACTCTTCCCTACCAATGCAGGTTATTGAGAGAGGCCCTGGGTCTTTACGTGATAAGAGGCCGAGACAGAGCACCCCACTTCTCACAGAGTGAGGAGCCCCCTCCCGGGGTGGAAGGAGGCATACCTGAGGTGGGAGCTAGACTTGCATTTCCCAGTACCCTGGCACATGATTAGTTCTCTTCAAAGACGGGGCTTTGCCGTGGCCCTCTCCTTTCCCTGTCTGTCAGCTCAAGACTTCCAATGCCTCCCTCAGCCACGACAAAGCCACCTCTCTCCCCACTGACACTCACAGAGTGCTTCTGTATACCGGGCCCTACTGTGAGCACCCCTGGTTTTCCCAGTCAAATGCCACCATGGAAACCCAGTGAGGGTCACACATATGAAGCTCTGCCTCTTCACTGGGCTAGTGCCATCCTTGAAGCCAGTCCAGACTGTGGGTCCCCTTCACAGGGGCAGTCTTACTTAAGTGAAAGTTGAAGGCATCTTGGTAGTTTAAATGTCAGGCTGTGTGCTTTACATCGCTAACCGGCCACTCCTTGGTCTACTATTGAAGGCGCCCGGCATGAAGGCCACCGGTAAACATGTGCCAACAATTGCCAGAACTGTCCCCTTACAATGCAAGTGGAAAGCAATGTCATTTGCAAACAAAACAAGCAGCTTCAGCTTTAGAAAATGTACCCTCTTGGATAGTAAACCGATGGCTCAAAGCTAGCTGTCAGGAATAAAATCTGTCACTCAGACCTAACATTTCCCATAGATATGGCCAGCCTAGCATCGCCTGCAAGAGTCTCAACTGAGTAATTGTCCTTATGGTTGGTCTGTGAAGATGTCTACAAGGGATTGTCCTGATTGTCTTGATTGGTGCAGGAGGGCGTCAGCATTTCCTGGGCAGGTGGTCCTTGTCTGTCTAAGAAAGCTGAACACTACCTGAGAGGAGCAGGCAGGCAGGTTCCCCCAGGGTTTCTGCTGCATGGCCTTAGCTGAGAATGAGTTCTTTGGTCAGAGGTCTCGTGAGCAGGCCTGGCTCTAGGGCTCTGCCTTGAGTTCCTGCCCTGATTTCCCTCAAGAATGGACTTGTTCCTGGAAGTTTAAAATAATCCCTTCCCACCTCAGATGATTTGGGTAATAGTTTTACTGCAGCAACTGAATTCGACCAGAACGTGTGATGGATACAAAGAAAGGGCACGGAGTGGCAAGATGCTAGACTGCAGACGGTAGACAGTGAAAGTCATCCTCTGTTTATGCCTGTCACTCCCATGCTGTCACCATCTGTACTGTAACAGCCCTGTCCCTCTCCTGAATAACCTGTGGGCATCTGTTCACAGGGAGGGCAGGGACGACAGGGTACATTTGATCTGATCGATGGCATCACCGAAACCAACTTGCATGCCTGCCCCATGTCACTCAGGCACCCTCGACAGTGCCGTCCTTCCCTCCATAGGCTGACTCAGGGACCTATATCCTGGGCTGTCTTCGGGGCTCCAGGATGGGGCCTTACCTTGTTTCACTGAATCATCCTCCTTACTTATGGTTTGGGGCCCTCATGAACTAATAAGTGGCTTACTAAGGATGAAAAAAAGAGACTTTAACTGGCAGCTTGCCCAGGCTTACCACTTGATAGCCTGTGCCACGTGTGGGTAAGGCAGAAGTCCCTAGCAGTAGGAAGGGTGTGCACCAGACACAGCCCTTGACCTTAGACTTCTGGTTCCACAAGTGGAAGGACTTTGTCCCCTAAACATCACTGAGTCTATGTGATCAGTTCTGGCCATGGCTACCCTGTTCTTCACGACTTGCCAAACAAACCAAAGGCTCCATCACGCAAGGAGCAAATAACTCCAGTCCAGGGCACTGGAGTGAGAACGTGTGGACAAGGAACACCAGCCGGGCTGGGGACGATCCAGCTAAGCTGTGCATACCTGCCTCACACTTCACACCTACAGAAAAGGTGACCAGATGTGGCCCTGCTGGTCTCCTGACCCTGTGAGGCATTACTGGGTGCAAGGCTTTAAACCTAAGACCAGGTATTAGAAAAAGAACAGGGGAGCAGGTGACCAGGACCTCAGGGGTGGGTGAAGGAACCCATGTTCTTTCTATGACAGGATGAGGTCCCCAGGGATCAGATCAGATGGAGGGAAACATGGAGGTCTGACTTCCCTTGGGACATCCATGCTCAGGACACGCATGCGCCAGGGCTAGGAAAGGTCAGTAAGATATGAAGCAGTCACCCACCAAAGGACCTGAGGATAGCTCATTAGTAGTATTGCTCTGAGTTGCTCTGGCTGCCTCTATCCCATGGGGCTGTCCTGTACTGGTTGTCTAGGAAACCAGTGGGTGCTCAGAGTGGGCAGGGCCTCAGCAGGGCCAGAGGGCACAGGGCCAAGAACAGAGAAGCAAATGTGTAGTAGAATGCATGTACACATACATGTTCAAGTGTGTATGTGTGCCTATGTACCTGTTCATGCGTGCCTATGTACATGTTCATGTATTTCTGTGTACATGTTTATGCATGCCACAGTACATATGAATGTGTATATACATATCCACGTGTGTGGGAGACCTTGACTGTACAGGCTCATGGTGACTGTATTATGTAAGGGTGTGCATTACATTCATATGAGCATGTGTGCGAGTACATATGAGTATACATGCAGCACATGATTGTGTGACAAAGCATGTATGTGCAGGTCCATGTGAGTGTATATACACATGCATATGTGAAAGTACATGTATTCATGTGTATGTCTTTACACCCTTGATTGTATACATGTGCACATAAATGTATGTATGTGCATGTAGGTAAGAAAGGAATGTGTACACAAGGTGCGTGTGTGGGTGTGTATTTGAACATGTGAGCATAGGTAAATGTGTACATGTGTGTATGTGAACATACATGTGGATAAGCATCATCACCACCATCATCTTTATCACCACCACCATCATCACCACCACCACCACCACCACCATCACCAACATCATCACCACCACCATCACCACCACCACCACCATCTGTTGGGGTAACCATTTTCTCATTGTGTGAAGATGTGTCTCTGTATTTTCAATGGTTAATTCTGCACCAGCAGAGAGCTAGGTGCTGGCAGGATCCTGGAATTGTTATTTCTAAAGCCCATTACCAGCCTCATATTTTGTGTTTGTTCTTCCTCATTAGCCTAGAGGCAATCTAGAATTGTATCTGATTGGCTATAATAAAGACCTGATGGCCAATAGCGGGCAGGAAGTGGAGGATGAAACTTGAGAGAGAGAGAGAGAGAGAGAGAGAGAGAGAGAGAGAGAGAGAGAGAGAGACTGAGAAAAGAAATGAGCTATGGTATATTTGCCAGTGGACACAGAGGAGAGTGGATAGAGTAGAGTGGTGCCCTGAGAAGTTGAGCTAGTAGTCACATGATGGGACGTAGTGCCAGGATTCATCAGGATAAGCACGAGAGCTGGCTGGGAGACTGCCTTGGCTAAAAGGCCTAAGCTTTAAAATATTAAAAAGCCTCTGTGTCATTATTTATACTGCTGGCGGATGCGAAAGTCCCACTACAATCATCCTGAAGTCTTCCCCTTCACTGTAGCAGAGCTGTTAAGCTGCACTCTGCTGACAAGATGCTTTACGGGTGATCCACGTCATCACTGGTCGACCACCTGCTCCTGTCCTCACATAGCACCCAGCAGGCAGCCCATTTCCTGTCTCCACCTTACAGGAGCAGCAGTGTATGGTGTTTAGGGGCAAGGTGGACTTCAAAGTTTGGCTCTGTCACCAACTGGCTGTGCGTTGCCTTCTCACTTGTGATGTGGGGACAGCACCAGCCCTGCTCACACAGAGGCACCTGATTGGTTGGAGGTGAGGCCAGCTGGGCACATAGCACATGGGAAGTGTGTGTCATGCTGTCTACAGCTATCACATGTCAGTCACACCTTGGGTTCAAAGCTTCTGCTTTCCCAGACCTTCTGAAGTCTCATAGCTCATGAGAGGCAGCATAGGCCTCCAATCCAGTTATCTAAACACAAATGGCCAACTGTGGATATGCCCTCACCCCAGCTTCCATTTTGAGCAGGGATAGATAGATGGGCTGTATAGTTCTTGGGACTCTTTCCACACTGAGACAGAGCTGCCTTATGTTATATCCAGTGTTTATCCTTCCCTGGCTCTACACTATATACTGTATGCTGACCCCTTCTGAAACCCCTAGGGTGCACAGGTTATAAGTAAGAAACTCCAGAACAGGCAGGGGGAGCAGGAGGCCTGAGGCCCACGACAGACAATGGCCAGGACAGATCAACCCCACTTGGTTCCTCAGGGAAGCACCAGCTCATTTGAACCTGACACATTGCCCCCCAGGCTGTGGCTATTCCACCACTTCTATCTGCTTGCTAAAGAGGCAGGAGGCCCTGCTGTCTATCCTCAGGAGACCCAGGAGAGGTCTGTTCTGGGCACTAGTAGTTGACATAGGTCCCTAACGAGACCACTCCTGTGACCTCATCTGGTGCAAGGTTCTCACCCCCTGCTGTGATTCCCACTTCTGAGACCTCCAAGGGTGGCATACTCTGTGAGATGACATACAGGCAGGACAGCACAAGACTCAGAGAGGGGCAGTGAAAGAGACAGACAGATAGAACACAATTGGAGCTCCAGACAGTTCTTATTTCTAACATAGAAACGCACTTAGTGTCATTTCTGCACCGATGTAACTTAGCCTCCTCTTGCTGACTGCACGAGAGCTCAGACAGCACATGTATGTACCAGCGTGTTTACTGGTGCATCAATGGTAAAGGACGGGACCTCGAGGGAGCAGCCAGCTGTGGGATGTCACTGTCATAGAGTCTGTGCCCACATCTCCTCACTGGAGAGTTGGTATTTTCTCTTTACCTTATGGGGTTCCTTATGTGGTGTCTCAGATGCCAGGGCATACCCCCAACCTGTGAGAATATTCAGATGTGGTCCAAGTTGGTCTAAGCATCATGCCAGTCTCTGACTCCACCAGTCCTATCTGTGACCATCAGCCTGTGTGGGGGATGTAGCCTTTCTCTCAGACATTCTGCCGCCTGGACGCTGGGTAAACTTCCTCCATATGAGGGAGGGGCAGTGAGTATTGGGAGAAGGCACAGGGCTCTGCTACGGAGGCCCTGGACCATGGCCTGGAATGTCATGGGAACCACTGTCATATGCTTTTTGTATTTCTCACCTGCATGTGTGCTCACGTCTCATTCCTCAGCTCTCTGATCCAACAGACTTCTTTCTAATCGTATCAAAATGTTATTTATGTGCATGCCACATGTATGCAGGAGCCAGAGGAGGCCAGAAGACACTGGATCCCCTGTGACTGGAGTCCATAGTTTTGAGCCACTGGACTTGGGTTCTGGGACTCAAACATGGGACCTCTGAAAGAGTATCAAGTGCTCTTAACTATTGAGCCATCTCTCTAGGCTTTGGTGGACCTCAGACATTAGTATCAGCCAATGTCAAAGCCATTGTAGCATTCCATGACATGAGCAACACCCCAAGAGCATTGTGGGACAGTTGGTCCTTGAGCACAGAGCCCACATTAGGGCCATCACTGCTTTCTATCCAGGGACTCCAAGGAACCAGTGTGCATATGGCACAGACGTGTGGCAAGAGTGGGAACTGTCTTTGCTGCTCCTTGCTCTTCCCACTGAGGGCTGCTTGTCGAACAGCATCACCCAGGGAAGGCTGGCTGTGACAGACATGTGCGGCCTTTTCAGTTGCACGAGGCAGGCTATTTCTCCACTTGGGCTCCACTTGTACAGCTACGTCTCTGTCAGAAGCACCAGGAGTCCTGACAGATGTGTATAGCAGAGGCCTGATAACAAGACACAGGCGGAGAGGGGATCTCATCAGGATGAACCCCAAACTCTCCAGGAGCAAACAGCCTAGTAGAGGAAAGGATTTGTCCTGACACAAGAACGAACCTGAGTTGGGGCTCCCAGCACTCATATACTGGCCGGCGCGGCCACACATGCCTGTAACCCTAGCAGTGATGGGGAAGAGACAGGTAGAGTCTTGAGATTGATTGACCAACCAGCCTAGCAGAAAATGGAGAGCTCCAGGGTTCAGTGAGAGACCTTATCTCACATCAGGAAGGTGGAGAATGATAGAGGATACTCAGTGTTTTCTTTGGCTTCCATGTGCGCACACATGGGTGAGTGCGCACACACACATATATATATAGCTGGGTGTTCCACACACTAAATGTAGGACACATGCCTTTGACTAAAAAGAAGGTCCCTTTGTGGACGATAAAGGGGCAGACAAGCCAGCCAATCAAGAGAGAACTGTGACTTCCCTTACTGTATAGAAAATTCTACAGGTTTCGATAAGACCTAGTTCACCGCTAGGCCTGCTTTCTCACCCAGCATCAGAGTTCTTCACACAGTGGCTGCCCTGAAATATCTGCAGCATCTGAGTCCAGCCCTCATTATCATCCTGGTCCAGGTGATCACCATTCCTGACTTGGACTCATGAAGTAGCTTCCTGTTTCCTGGTTTCCTGGTGATGTGTTCCACCTATCCAACCATGGTCCCTAGTGACTTTGAAGGAATGTGAATCCAGTGACGCCATCAGCCCTGCGCATCCCTGCACCTTCGTCCCCACCAGGGTCCCTTGCTCTTCGCTCCTAGAAGATGAGCTGATTTGCATCTCAGGGCCTTTCCTTTCGTTAGAGTCTTCTCTCCCCAGTTCTGATTTCACTGTGCCAACAGATTCCTGGCTCCTATGACAACCTGGCCACGTGGGCACCCGGGATCTCTGGTAAATGAGTGAACGTTGGAAAATTGGTACCTCCATCTGCTTGGTCTGGCTGTGATGGGCTTAAGGCTCTACAGAGAATGCTAAGTTAGTGCCTCCCAGAGGCTGCTAGCATAGAGCAAAGAGCTCATCTGCACTGGGGAACCCCCAGTTCCAGCCCTGGACAAGGCAGTGACCAGGAGGAATCTTCTCAAAGGGCCTCTGGGTGTTCCTGCCTCACCTAGAGAACAGGATGCCCTGTTAACGGATGCCCTGGGTGGGTGCTCCCTCATGACATATATCCCAGGTTAATTGGGGATCTCCTTTTCCCAGGAGGCAGCTATGAGCCCTCCCCACAAGCCAGCGTTTAAGCTGATAATGCCCTAAAAATGCCACTCTGAGAAATCTACATGGAAAAGGGGGGATTTCTGGAAATTCTATTTCATACACCCCTTGGGATGTGTGGAAGGCAGCGACAGATTTCATGACAGCCTCCGATTTCAGCAGCTAAAATAGCCCTTATGCAAAGCAACCAGGAGGAGGTGCCTGCAACTTGGCAAGGAATCCAGGGTGGGGCATCCTGGGAGACTCTGTGGCTTCCCATCCCAGAGTGCCTTTCTGGAAAAGGGAATGAGAAGAGGGACTTTCTCCAAGACCAGCATGGGTACCCTGAGAGACCAGAAGAATGTAAAGCCCTTCAAGCTACAGACGTTCCCTGAGGTAACCCCCTCCCTTGGGAGGTCAGTGGACAGATAGACATAAAGCATATAAAACAGCACCTCCATCCTCCCCTTCCTCCCCCTCCCTTCGCCTCCTCTTTCTTTTTTATTGCATGAATGGGGATGGATTCCAAGGTCTCACACATTTAGATGAACCTTCCGTTACTGAGCCATGCCCTTGCCCTTGAGACAGATAAGACAAACCTGAGCCTCAGTTCTTCCCTGGCCTTCTGATTAAAGCAGGAAAGGTCCTCTCAGGAGCCTCAGTGTCCCCATCTACAATGTGGTCTACAGCAGCGCTCACAATATAGGGATACAGAGAGAACAGGGTAGAGAAATTTCTACACACATCCTTCCCTAGCCCTGATCAAAGATGCTGGTCAGGCCCTTTGGCCACTGCTGCTTGTCTGATGCCCACTTTTGTGTGTCTGGCTTACATACAAGAGGAATTTATGCCCCATATGATACCCTGCTTGCTGCTGCCTGAGCTGAGAGGGCACTATATCATCCAAGTCAACTGGATATCATCCGAGGACCCTAAAACAAGACACCTTCTGCTCCTGGACATCCTGCTCAGCTGGGGACCCATCACTGGATGGACTGGGGTCATATACAGTGACAGAGTGCACGAGACTCTTGGCAGTGATGATAAAGCCACACTGTCTCAGTTCCTGGGAGGACCCACTTGTCCCTGGGTTCTACTCAGAGTGACCAATCTGAGAGGCCCAAGTTGTGTCCCGCAGACTGGAGCACATTTTGTTTCTTAGCCATCTCTCATCCATCTTCCCTTCCAGCCAGTGTCACTGCAGGTAGACACACTCTAGGATGAGTCAGGCTCTGCTTGCTGGACCATGCACCCCATAGTGCTGCCGATTGGATTGTTCTGGACATGACATGACTTTGAATACCCTTGTCCCTTGTCCACAGCTGCACCAGGTCTCATGTAGCTATGGCTTCCACACCCACGAATTCTCTCAACTTAAGGTGTGTCTGAAAATATATGAAATCTAGGGGCTGGAGAGGGGCTCAGTGGTTACAGGTATTTGCTGCATTTGCAGAGGACCCAAGTTTGGTTCCCAGCACTTGTGCCGGGTAGCTCACAGCTGCCTGTAACTCCAGCTCCAGGAGGATCTGATGCCTGAAGCCTCTACCGGTGCCTAAACTAACTTGCACATGCCCACACAGAGATGTAATTAATATTAATGATGTTAAATTTTTTAAAAGACCATATTTGGAAATTACGGCATGTGCACTGAACGTGAACGGAATTGTCTTGGTGTTTACATCCCTCAAGCAATTCGGTACAATACACAGACTGCACTGGGTGTTGCATTTGGGACCTGACTTAATATGGAAGGATTGTGAGACTTACTGGGGAAGCCTTTGGCATGCTACAGAAGGGATTAGAGTGCGAGGAGTGTGTGTGTGTGTGTGTGTGTGTGTGTGTGTGTGTGTGTGTGTGTGTGTGTGTGTGTGTGTGTGAATCTAAGGGTGAGGAGGGGGTCCTGGAGCTAACCCCCAGCTGATGCAAAGGGATGTCTGCCTTCATATTTCCTGCGACAATCAACAGCCCTGCACCCATTTCCTGATGCCTCCAGGGGGCAGTGTACCCCTCAACCAGACTCCCTATGGGGGCCATATGACTGATATTTTTAGGTTACTTTTTGCTGAGGAGATGGCCAGACAGAGAACATTGGGCACACAGTTATCTCCAGTGTCTGTGCTAACGACAGGGAGACCCTGGATTCTGTCCTGGATGCTGGCCGAAAGATTAATTTCAAAGGCAGACAATTCCCTTGCCTTGCTGGAGGGCGCTAAACCTCTTAACCACTGGAGGGTCAGGGGTGATGATACTCTGAGTTGGTCAATTCCTTTCTAGAAGAGCTGAGTGAAGAAGTTTCCTTGTTTTGATTGACAAGAAGCACAGAAAGTAGGGAAAGATGGAGAGTGAGGCGAGGCATCCTGAAGACACAATTTAATGCAAAGGCTCAACTCGAGATGCATGCATGGTGCCTGGGGGAACATGGAACATGGGTGTGACAGTCTAAGCAGGCAGAGCCAAGAACACAGGAAAGATGCCCCAGGACCCTGGCCAGTTAGTTAGCTTACCTGTTCTACCTGCCTCCTCAGAGGGAAAAAGGCTTCAATAGCAATGTTGCTGAGTACTTCACAGCAGGAAGTCACAGAAGGATAAAACAGCAGAGGGGACAGTGGTCAAGTGTAAGCTGAGGGCTGGCTGAGCGCCTTCCCTAGGTGCCATGTACATTAACATCGGACCCAGGTTGGATGGATGCTGCTGCTCCCTGGCTTACGATGGCCTGAGGTGACCCCAGGGCCACCAGGCTATGTTCTTCTCCCATACAAGTGCTAACCAGGCCTGGCCCTGCTTAGCTTCTGAGATCAGCTAAGACTAGGCGTTCAGGGTGGTACACGGTGGAGTCTACGGTGTTAGTCTATGCCACGAGGCCATCAGCACTTCGTTCTCTCAGGCAGAGTGCTGATCTTGCCCGGCGGGGGTTAATGTGGATTCTGAGTATGGGTAAGGCTATGGCTGAGCTGTGGAGACAGTAGGTCAGAGGTACTAGATATCTGTCCAAGTGACTTGTCTCATCACCATGACAAATACCCGGCAGAACACCTTAGAAGAGGAGGCATTTATTCTAGCTCACAGTTTGAGGGCAGTCCATCAGGGTGGGAAGGCATGGTGGCACCCGTGCGGTCACATTGCATCCATACTGGGGAATCAGAGAGAGAGATTGTGACTCCTACATTCAGGGTGGTCCTTGCCCCCTCAATTGACCTAATCTAGAAGCTCCCTTACAGACGTGCCCAGAGGCTTGCCTCTATGGCGATCCTAGATCCTGTCAAACTGTCAGTATTATTGACACACCTCTGTATCTTATATGGTTTCGACTGCTGGTTCACTATCATGGTAGAATCCCACTGTGAGCCAAGGGGCAGTGGGGCTACTGCTGTCCCATTCTACAAATGGGGATGTAGAGGCAGAAAGCCATGACAGAAAAGGGTTGAGCCCCAGGAACCTGCATGAGCTGACAGATTGGGGTGCTGTAAGTAACAGTAGGGAAATGCCCATGTGTACCCTGGGAACTTAAGACAAAAGCTGGTAGCTGCTGAGTGTGGACATCTGGGAGGGAGAAGGAAAAGGGCTCCTGACAGAGCCTGAATGCCACTAGGACAGTGGCTTCCACAGACTCAGCAGGAAGTCACTTAGAATGTTTATACTCCAGGATGGGTGTCCCTGGGGGCCTGGAACACAAGAACTGCCTCCCTCCAGTATTAGAGAAGGATCCTGCGGGTGACTCAGAGCCAGGTCTGGACGGGCAATGGTGAGGACATCTTCTGAGCTGAGATACTGCCAGTGCCTGTGCCCTAGACAACCTCCTTCCAAGATGAGCACTGTGGCTATTACTGCCCTTCTTTCTGTGGAATCCAGTCCCTTGCTTAGCTCTCATTCTTGGCTCCCAGCTCAGTGCCTTTCTGATGCTGTAACAAAATACCTAAGGGCAGGTTGTCTATAAAGAACAGAAATTAATCTCTTTGCCTTTCTGGAGGCTAGGGGGCTGAAGACCAAGTACAGACATGGTGTCTCACAACCTTCAGTACCTCCAGCTCCAGGGATCCAATGCCCTCTTCTGGTCTCTTAGAGGTACCAGGCACACACTGGCACTACACAGAGCAACACACAAATTCACATAAAAACCAAAGCCAAACCAAATATCCAAACCAACCAAATGACAACTTAAAACCAGATTGTGCCTGTGCTACCACAGTGAGAGCAGGCCTTGGGCTCCACACTCTGGATCCTCCCCTTCCTCATTCAGCAGGGTCCAGGACAGCATCTTTGATTGCTCTGCTCCTGCCTTTGTGGGATGCTCCCTTTAGCTGACAGAGCTTACTCATTACCAACAACCCAGGCTCTGGAGGCTTTCCATCTACAGATCAAGGCTGATGTTCAACCTCCCTGAATCTCAGTGGTTCCTAGGAGGCACTGTTGCCTCTGTGGTGAGATATGGCGCCAACAGACAGCTGAGACATCACTTTTGTTTATCCCCAGTTCCCTGGAGCATGGCGTTCTGCCCTGGTGTGTGCATGCATCTGTGGTGTGTGATGTCTGCTCGTTGCCTCCTCTGGACCAGCTCCGTGTCTCGGCATCTGGCTATGAATCCAGCAGCAAGCAGAGGAGAAACGCCTTCTTGAAGAACCTCATGCTCCAGGCTAGGGGAGCAGGTCAGTCAGCACAGTGCTTGCTGTGCAAGCATGAGGACCTGAGTTTGATCCCCAGAGGCCATCTTAAAAAATGCTAGGCATAGTGGTGCACCCTTGTAATCCCCTCAGTGGTGAGGCAGAGACAGGCAGAGCTCTGGAACTTTCTGGCCAGCTCGTCTAGTCTAATTGGCTAGCTCCAGGCCAGTGAGAGACCCGTCTCGGAAACAAAACAAAATAGGGGCCAGCAAGATGGCTCAACAGGGGACAAGATGGCCTGGCAGGCCTGAAGATCCAGATGCCACAGCAGCCATTTGTAATCACAGTACCCCATGGTGAGGTGGGAAGTGGAGACAAGAGAACTGTCTGAAGATCACAAACCAGCTAGCCTGGCATATGAAGTACAGCAGAAACACCAAGAGAGACCCTTCTGTTTGTTTTTTCTTTTTCTTTTTTTTTTTCGGAGCTGGGGACCGAACTCAGGGCCTTGCACATGCTAGGCAAGCGCTCTACCACTGAGCTAAATCCCCAACCCCTTCCTCCAACTTCTGAAAGCTGCCCTCTGAAGTCTATGACACATGCACGAGCATACCACACACAGACATATACCCCACACACACACACACATCACACAAATATACCACACCATGCACACAAATACACATGTACACACACATGCGTGTACACACTACACAAATGCATACAACACACCATGCATTTCATACACACACACACCACGCAAATACACATACCACGCATACATACCCCCCACATGCACACATGCATTTCATATATACAAACACACATGTACACACACATCAAACAAATACACATACCACACACACACCACACAAATACATACACCATGCACACATAACACACACACACACATACACACACACACACACACACACGCATTTCATACACACAAACCATACATGTTTATAAAAACCAAGGAGGAGCTGGAGAGATGGCTCAGTGGTTAAGAGCACTTGCTGCTCTTTCAGAGGACACAAGTTTGAGTCTCAGCACCCACCCATGTAAACCCCAGATTCAGTACCTCTGGCCTCCAAGGGCACCAACATTAATGTGAATATCCTGCCCCCATATGTATATATAATTAAATATAATAAAAGTAAAACTTAAAGATTTCTTTAAAACATCAAAGTGGACAACACCTGAGGAATGACTCCTGACGTTGAGCTCTGGCATGCACACACATACACACTCATATACACACTCTCACGCACGCATGCACACACACACACACACACACACACGCATGCATGCAGAACTTGTGATTCACTCAAGGTAGGCATGGATGTAGGAGGCCACCAGGGTCTCAGGACTTGCATCCATGGAGACCAAACACTCAAGCATTATGCCAGAGCCAAGTCCGGCATCTAAACCCAGATCCTGAAGAGGAAAGTTGCCAGCACACGAGCTGCTTTCCCCTCCCAAATAAACACAAACCACTTCAGAGAGGTGGCCTCCCTAGCAAAGTGGTTTTCTTCTTAGCTCTCCTGGGAATCTGCTAGCGATTGAAAACCTTTTATGAAACATGAGCTGAACACCAACTTAAGTGACTGTCAGCAGGCTGTCACTTTACAAAGTGGTATTTTTTTTTTAATCAGGTGTATCTGTGTTCCTTGCCCCATCAAAGACCCTTGAGACATCAGGGCTCATGCACAGACCAGAGGGCCACAGAACACCAGCTCCAGATACCAAACCAGAGAAGGAGGAGGGTCATGATTACTCAGTGAAAGGCCCTCTCTCAGGCCAGTGTCCAGGCTTCCATGGGCGTTTAGTACACTCACATGTTGGAGCCCATGGGAAACTGGACTGCCAGCTCCCTTGTGCTGGGTATGTGTTGTGGCCTCCTAAGATCATGTGCTGGAAGCATCATTCTGTGGGTGTGTTGAGGCCATGAGAGATGGGACAAGGGACAAGGTGGCTCCTGTCTGACGCTCAGACTGACGAAGGTAGCTGCAAGGGACCCAAAGTTAACTCTGCTGAGGTCATTGTGAGTGGGTTCTAAGTCTACATCTGCTTCCTCTTTCAATGTCTCAGTTTGTGCTGCTTTTCCTCACTATAATGACACAGAGAATACTCACACACACTCTAAGGGAGGCTCCAGAAGGACAGGGAGGAAGGGCAGGGGGAAAAAAGATACCATGACAGGGATCTGCTGAAAGTCGTCACCTGGCCTCAATTACCACGTGTCACGCACACTGTCCTAGTGTAGAGACGTGAGATCCTTCTCTGCCTCAAGCCTGACCAGAGGAAGCCAGCCGCCAAGGGCACCCAAGTCAGCCACCAAAGTTCTAGCATTCAGGCCTTAACTGATGTTCTATGGAGCTTCCCTCTCATAGAATCAGAGGTCCCAGCCCACTCTGGGCCAAAGCCTTTCTTCCTGTGCACACCCTATATCGGGGTATTCAGCAACCACTTTCATGTGTGGCCAAGAAGCTAAGAACCCATGCTCCCCCATCTCCCAGGAGTAGCTTCAGCCCCGGCCAACGAGATGGAGCAGGGTCTGTTGGGTGGGGCTTCCTTTGATCCCACTATACCTCTTAGGTCCTAGTAGGTTTTGGTACCTCCCCTTCACTGACTACAGGGAAGGTCGGTTCACCAGCCGAGTCAACACCCTGGGCATTCTGAGGACAAGCAGGGCACAGAAAGTCAGAATCTCAAGTGGCTTCACAGGTCTCCATGCATACCTATGTGTGACCCCTGACCTCCTGTTAGAGAGACCACAAAGCCTCGACACTTCCAGGTATGACTCCGAGATCACATTTCTCTCAATCACAGGCACTCCCGCCTGCATGGCCACGCCCAGCCTTTTCAACCATCAACACCCAGAAGAGAGTCATGTTTTCATTATAAAACTCCAGAAAGGAAACTGAGGCCCAGAAATAATGCCGTGGCCTGCATTGGAGGGGAATAACTGAGCTCCCTAAGGCACGCTACTGAACTCACACAGCTGTCTCAAGCTTGTTCTGTCAGGAGGCAGCTGGGTGGACTCAGCTGCTCCAGGATCATCTGCCTCCCAAAAAGGAGACCTGGGATCTGAACCCAGGTCAGCCTGACCATAGGAGTTAAGGTCACCCCAAGGCACCTAGAGCATCTGTAAAGAATAAATCTGAGCAGCCAGCTGTTCCCCTTAAGAAACACTCCCACAATGCTCTTTGAGATTTACTAGGAGTGCAAGAAGAGGTGGGCATCCTCGGCTTTGGGGAGAGGTGTCCACAACAACCCTCACTTTCTTCATTTTGGAAGGGCTGGACTCACGTAAAGGCGCATAGCTTCTTTGCCTCTGTCTCCCTTTGTCCTTCTGAGCTCAGCTGATAACACTCTCGTGAGTGCCAGATGCTCTCGGTGCTGACTATCAGCGTTTCTCTTACCCATCTCTGCCCTCTGTGCTGTTCTATGGCCAAGGGGAACTGAGGACACTGGGGGTGGGGGAGGTAGGAGCGGTTTCTGGCGATGTTGCCCAGTGACCACCCTCTCAAATTGGTTGAACAAATGAATAGAGCCGTTGGCTGTCAGTGGTTTCTGTTCTGTAGTAATTAGAATGTTTGAAGGAAAAAAAAAAAAGGAAGAAGAAGAGGAAAAATCAGCCCAAGAGATTCCACAAGCCTGCACAATCCACAGACCCAAACCAGCACTCTGAATGGAAATTACAGTAAATGGATGAATTGGGTCTGATTTGCATGTGGCTGATTAGCTTGGCTGGGAGTGCCCTGCCAAGGTGGCCTCTGGTGTTCTAGGAGCACGTGGTGAAGAGACCAGAGGCCAGGGAAGCAGGTGCCTCAGGCCTAGGGCTTCACTGATGATGGGAAGGGAGGGGCACTCCCATAAGAACAGGTAGACTAGACTTCTTGTCCCAGGGTCAACCTAGCTGCTGTTCCCAAGTATCCGAGGCTTCCATGCTCTGCCATGCCAAGTCCTGTGGACTGGGTGGGCCCCATTTTGTGTGCCCTAGCATGCAGCCTCTGTCTATCTGATGCTCCACTTCCAACATCTGGTCTTGGGTTCTACTTCACAACTGGCCTCCACCCCCACGGAGTCAGAATTTCTGAAATAAAACAGCTGCTAATTAGCCCTGCCCTTAGTGGAGCAGCCTGGTAAACAAGCCCTCCCTGACCCCTTCCAGAAGGCAGAGTCAGTCACTCCTAGAAAAGGCTCCTGGAGGTGAAGTCCAAGGCTCACAGGTTGGAGGAGTATTGCCTAGATTTAAATTTGGGATCCGGACTGGAGGCGGGAGGATCCTTTTAGCTTTTTAATCTTTTTTAAGGACACCGGCAGCTGAGGCTTGGGAACTAGGGCACTGAGAAGAGAGACCTGTTGAACAGGAGGAAGCTGCTGCCTCCTGTGGGAGGGAGCCAGGACTCTGCAGACAGGAGCTTCAGCATCCACACCTTGGCTAACCAGAGCTCAGGACCACAGGCTATCAGGGCACACCCCTTATCAGGGTGGCTTCGGGGGAGGGCTGGGCAGTCCAAATGGAAGCAGGAAGCACAGACTCACCCTGGCCATGACCTTTACAGACAGATGTCTGACCCCTGAGCTCTCATTCCCTCCCACTCACCAACACAGCAGCCCCTGTCCAAGGGGCACAAACTCTGCAGGTGACAAACAGAACGTAGGGACGCCATGCAGTGAGAACTAGGGCCACTGGTCACTAGAATCTTGGCAACTCACATTTATTGTTGCACACCTCAAAGTGACATCCAGGGGTGGGGTGAGGAACCTCTTGCTCACTATGTCCCTGAGCTAGCCTGAACCCTGGCAAGGCAGCTCCTGTTAGCTTGCTTTCTTTCTTTCTTTCTTTCTTTCTTTCTTTCTTTCTTTCTTTCTTTCTACTGCCACACCATCAGAGGGGCAGGGAGTCTACTTGATTAAAGAACAATAACAGAAGCCGAGCTGGCCATGCTTTCTCTGACGCCTGCATTGAGGGCAGCAGGCGTCCCTGTCCCAGCTTGGGGGACTTCCCATGCACTTTGCAGGGATCCTGAGACACTGGTGCCTCAGTCCACCCCTCACCATACAGTCAACACCCTCGACACAGCATTTCACTAGGAACAGATGTTGGAGTTGGGCTCAGAAACCCACCAGTGCTCAGAGAGCCACTCAAGAACACAAAATAAGACCGTGGGATTCTCTGCCAGAGACGCCTGCATCCTGGGGTAATCTGACGGTTACCTTTGTTTTCCTCTAAATCGGAAGTAAGAGAAAGCCAGGCTGGAAACAATAGCCTGGAGGAAGGAACCCAGGCACCCGAAGCATCGCATTCTAAGACACACAAAGTGTAGACTGAGCAGCCTGCTGCCTACACCGAACATGCCAGCATAATCACCAAGCGCCAGTAGCACCAGAGTTCCGGGACCACTGTCTCTGCTGCTCCAGCAGAGAACAAAGACTCACATCGGCCAACCCCAAGCAGGCTGGGGAGGTAGCACCATACCTCCAAAATGAACTCTCTTCTTGAACCGGGAGCTCTCAGCCATCGTTCCTAACCTGGGTATGACCATCTCACTCAGACCGGTCCCTCGCCTCTTCCTCCTCTGGGTCCATGTGGAGACTGGGTCCTCGGGGCTGGCCTCACTTACTATATTCTCTGTTAATCCAACAAGGAGTTAAAAAAAAAAGTTGCAGTCTTCTATGGTCAGAATTTAAGAAAAGAAGAAAAAAAAAAGAAGAAGAATAGATCACAGGACTAAGAAAGACAACCCCAGAGAGTTTAATCCACGAGGAGGTTCACGGATTTGACTTTTGAAGACGGAAAATCAGGATCGGCTGAAAATTCGGTTCTTTGACACAAGTTGTAGCTGCAGACTGGAGCTGCGTCCTTCCACTTCCTCACTGTACCGGGGACTTTTTTTTTTCTTCCTAGTGCCGGTTTCCATGGCAACGCATCAGTCACTAGTCTAAATAAGTACGGGTGAAGGACGCCTGAAAAACCGGTGCAATTACGCACACCATTAGCAGGGAGAGGAAAATGATTCAACCACTATTAGCAGGGGCCAGAGGTGTCACTTGTAGGCAGTGACCGTCCTTGTCCTGAGTAATTGCTTTCTCATTTTGGAGCAGGGCATTTTCTCCGCCTGGGCACTTTTCCGGCTTTCTGTGTAGTGGACAGCAAGGTGGCCCCATCACCTCATGGAACTAATGCCAAAGAGGAAGCCTGGGTCTCAGGGACAGGGTACCCTTCCAGGTGTTCAGGACTTCTGGTAGTGCATGGGAGGCAGATCTGGGGCGCATTCAGACATGCTGCAACTTCAGCCTGAACGATCCTGGTGGGCGAACACCAGGTTGAAGCTCAGAGGCAGAGCTGGGAGCTGGGGTTCAGGGTGTGAAGTGAGCCGACCACCTTCTGAGTGCTTCCCTGTGGCGCCTTCCTTCTCTCTTCATCTCTAGGGATTGGAGTCACATAAGAGGGCAGGGACTCTTCTTCTGTTTGCCATCTGTCATTTTTTCTTCTTCTAACTTAATTAAAAAATCTTAAGCTGCTTATTTTTGGAGATAGAAGATCTAGCTATGTAGCCCAGGCTGGCCCCACTAAGAATCCTCTTGAGCACTTGAGCTATGCACCACCACACCTGGCTTCCCTCTGTTTTGTTTTGTTTTTTTTTTAAGACAAGAGCCCTCTCCTTTCTGAATTGCCGATAAGTCAGGGAAGGGTAGGAAAGGAATGTTCATCTAATGTCCTTCTGCCCCTGGAGAGGCTGAGTGGGTGGGGAGGGTCGTGTCCCAGTCTCTGGCTGTGTGACTTTGGACACATCTCCAACTGTCTTGACTTGTTTGATGGACATAGATCTATTATCCCTAAGAGGGATACTATAGGCATGAGATGCATAAGGTATGTTAAAGGGCACCAGAGATGTTGTAGGTCTCGGGGAAAGGCTATCTTTGGTATTATCTATGTCTTCAGTGTGCAGAGGTCTTACAGCTACGCCCTGCCCTTGCCAGACTCAGATGGCCTGTGGGGACTTTGTAGAGTTGGTGACAGAATTTACTTCTTGTTTTCCTAGCATGCAGGACTAGGTACTCTGTAAAGGGCAAAGATGAGAAAACCAAGCCCAAAGGACCTGGCCCAAAGTCACCCAGTCAGTTAAGGCTGGACTCAGGACTAGAATCCTGGTCTCCTGGTCTGCTAGGGAGGATGCTGGGTACAGTGAAGCCATGCTGGTTGTTGCAGCTTTAAAAGGCAGTGAGTTCCCTCCTACTTGGGAGGCTTGGCTTATCTCAAGCTATCCCTTAATCCTATCCCCTGCAGTTTAATAGCCCGTACAGGCCCCCCAGACTTTTTGCCTCTCTGAACCCCTTTCTTCCCCACCCTGCCCCCTGTGGTCTGACATGATCTGTGGGCAAATTGGAGGGTCGTAAAAATAGTCTGTGCCTTGCACGAGAGGGACCCAGGGGGCTGCTGCCGCCGCAGCTCACCGAGAATCCAGTGGGAGGCAGAAGCTGGAGAGACAGGGGTAAAAATAGCCAGGGTTTCCACGGAAGCTCTGCCTTCCCTCTCCAGGCCCGCCCCACACAGCGGGCACATGTGATCCTCGAAGTCTTTGGAGCATACATCTTAAAGCTTGTGTCCTTGGATACGCCCTTTCTCATCAAAAAGATGAGGGGCTCAGGGGTGTATACGGTAGAGTCTCTACCTTGCTCCATGTCTTTAAGTTCCAGGAGTGAGGCTGATCAGGCGGCCAGGAGTAGTGTTGAGGTGTGCCAAAGGTGACAGGCTGCTGCCTGGTCCCTGTCTGGTGTCCCTGGACAAGTGCCTCAGTCTCTCTAGGACTCAGTTTTCCCATCTACCAGTAATGGGTAGGTAAGTGTGAACCTTGCTGCAGGGCCAGTGGACCAAGAGTATCAGTGCCAGCTCCAGGTGGCAGGAACTGCAGCACACACGGACTCTGCTGGAGCCTTGGTGACACCTGTTTTTACCCACCTAGAGTCCCAACAGGCTGTATAAACTGTAGGGTCCTAGGCAAAGTGCCACTGTCATTGCTAGTACTAGACTGTATTCCAGTTTCCTTTATGTTGCTGTGGCAAAACACCCTGACCATAGGCAAATTAGGGAAATTAGGAAAATGTTTGCTCAGTTCATACTTCCAGGTACTTAAGCGAGCGATCACTCCACAGTCAAGAGCAGGGAGACATGCATAGCCTTGCCTATGTGCAGCTTGATTCTTTCATTTGTATACAGTTCAGGACCCCTTCCCAAGGAATGGAGCTACCCACAGTGGGCTAGGTTAATTAGTCAAGACAATCTCCCAGAGAAATGCCCAGAGACCAGCCTGATCTAGGCAATTCCTCAAATGAGTCTTTCAAGTTATATAGGTTGTGGCAAGTTGACAAAAACTAACTAGCTCAGGCTGTTTATTACAAAGGTGGATATATCCCAGGGGTGTCTATCTGCCTGTCTGCCTGCCTGTCTTTGTATCTGTCTGTCTGTCTTTCCCTCACACCCAGACAGACTCCTCTAGAAACAGCAAAGAGCTAGCCCGAAGCTCTGCAGTCATGGCCACCTATACTTCTCCTGCTCTGAGCTTGGTTGTCTACAGGACCTGAGGAGTTGTTGGCGCCCAGGACTCCTCCATCAGCAAGAAAGCAGGGACAAAGAAAAGGTTACTTCCCAGAATTCAGGAGGACAACCAGCTAGGGTGTGTGGAAGGCACAATGAGCTTGCTAAGCTGGGCAAGGCACAGGCATGCAGGGAACGGAACAGCTGAACTCCATCCATCCATCACGCCTACAATAGAGGCGGACTTAGAGCTCCTGAGGAGGGGAGCTGGCGAAGGTATGAGCAGTTGGTGTCTCTAATCACTCAGACACAGATAGGACAGCATGTGACAATAAGTGTGTGGATGGGTGCTCTCTCTCTCTCTCTCTCTCTCTCTCTCTCTCTCTCTCTCTCTCTCTCTCTCTCTCCCCTCCCTCTCTCAGGCAAAGTACATAAATAGATGCACACTCTCGAAAATGCCAAGATTCACACACTCACATGAATGTGTGTGTACACACTCCCATGTACACATACTCATCCAATGTGCATACACATACTCACAAATCCAAAGATAAGCACCCCCATGTGTGCATGCAGGCACACACACACACACACACACACACACACACACACACACACACACCTGGTCAGGGAGGGATGAGAGGGTATGATCTAGAACTTCTTTGGAGACAAGACCTAGACTGCTGTTTTCCTCTCCCAGCCCTGGGGGCCTGTCCTTATGTCTCCAGCAGCCTAGCCAAGGCTCATCTGGGTCCCCCTGTTCCTCATCTGCACTCCTCGTCACCTGGGTCTCTTTCCACGGTGAAGATGCTCCCTAGCTCACCCTGCTTTTGCTCCCTTGCAGTCTGGTAGGTTCACCTCACATTCTATTTCTTGTGAAGTGCACACCCAGTATGAGTGTGTGTGTGTGTGTGTGTGTGTGTGTGTGTGTGTGTGTGTGTGTGTGTGTGGTGTAGGGCTCGAACAGCTAGGTGGCAGTGTGCATGTTGTGGCTTCTCTGACTACCCAGCAGGGGATGACCCCTGGCTGGTACCCAGAATAGGGGAGGGAATGGGGGAGGGGGCTCTCGGCCTGGTAGACAGTAACATCTAGGCCACTTTGTGTCCATCAAAAACTTAGGGGTAGCAGAACTCGTGCTGATTAAGGAGTTAGTGCTGCCACCTGCCTGTATTAGGAATGGAGGCTTCCCTCAGGTCTGGAAGCCATTAAACAGCAAAGATGAGTACCAAGGAGGTGGGTGGCAAGCTTGTGTCCACATCACAAAGCAGAGGGATGAGAGATGATGAGGTAAGAGAGAATTTCCCAAGTCTCTGAGATCAGAAAGCAAGCGCATATCAAGATTTCAGTGCAGGACTGGTAGGAGGCTCAGTCAGTAAAGCCCTTGCCGCACATGCATAAGGAGAGGAATTTGATCCCTAGAACAGAGCCCAGGTAAAAAAGCCAGGTGTGGCGGCTCATGCTGGGCGTGTGGAACCAGGAGGATCCCTGGTACCTGCTGGGCAAACAACCCAGACAACTTGGAGTGTTCCAGGCCAATAAGAGACACTGTCTTAAGAAAAAAAATGGAAAAGTGGACAGCACCAGAGGAACATGTGAGTATGAACTTGGCTTTTATATGCATGTACATACACAAACCTATATACCACACACACACACACACACACACCTGTATACACACCCATACACACACCTACACACACATACAAACCTACACACACATACACACGCAAACCCACATACCTACACACACACACACACACACACACCTGTATACACACCCATACACACACCTACACACACATACAAACCTACACACACATACACACGCAAACCCACATACCTACACACACACACACACACACACACACACACACACACACACTCTTCAGTACAGAAGTATAGAAACAGCTATAAGGCTATGCGCCATAGATGGGAGAGGCCAAGAGCCAAGTGTGATGGCTCATGTCTGTCATCCCAGCACTGCAAAAGCAGAGGCAAGAGTTCAAGAGTTCAAGGCCAGCTTCGGCTACCCAGCAAGTTCAAGGTTAACCCAGGTTATGTGAACCTCTTCTGGAATACAGTAACACCTCATCTGTCCCAGTTCAGCAGAGTTCACTCCGAGACTCAGTGTGGATGTGTTTCCACGTGCATATTTATATGATCAGGCAACTGTAACAGGCAAAGATATGTCAGGCAGTGAGTACTAGCTGGGGCGATTCCCTCTGCTGTGGAAGCCGCATGAGTAAATGTTTCTCTATGATATTCATAAATGCCACTAACACCCGAGCCAGCAACTTTAACCTATCAGCAGTGGTTGTGTGTCATGCTTCCGTGAGTCACCTGGAAACACTTGGGGACTCCTAAGTGCTGAGTGTGGCGGCCAGATTCACCAGCTCACCGGGGAGATCAGAGTTGGAATCCATACGGACTCAGGGCATTCCAGGTTGCAGCACCCAGGGAGACAGCTCCCGAGGCAATTGGCCTGTGGTGCACAGAAACTGCAGAGTCCAGAGCCCCAGCAAGCTCATTTTGGAACAATTATAACAGTGAGCATTGTCCACCAGAGGTCACTGTCTTAAGAAGACATTAGAGCAAGATAATTGACGTGCAGTTGTCCCCACATCTGCAGGGACCCAGGACTCCGAAATACGCAGATGGCATAGTATTGGCACAATCCTCCTACCTCGGCCTCCTGAATGCTAGGATTACAGGTGTGTACTACGGAGCCTAGTTAAAAGAATATTCTTCACTCTTAATTGGCTGAGCCCATCAATGTGGACTTTGGGGTTCTGGGGTGCTGGTGGCTAGAGATGCAGCGAGTTATGACAACAGCAGTGTTGGACCTGCTCCCCCACCCCCACCCCGGCCCTTGTGGGTTATCAGTGAGCAAGGGAGGACACAGCATATGTAGGGAGTGAGGAGCCATGAGGAGAGTGGTGGAGAGAACAGTGGTCCTTGAGCCTCGGAAACTGCCCTTCCTCACACACACCCAGAACAGCGAGGATGCCCCTTCTTCTCACAGGATGGTCCTTGGTTCAGTGACAACTCCTGAGTGGCCATATATGCTTGTGGTGTGTAACATCATTCACAGGTGGCAGTGCCTGGAACTGTGAGTTACTATTACTTAAGCTGTTTGTGCCCGACAGCCCAAGAAGTAACACACTGTTCAGGAGTTCTCACCCTTAGCTACCACTTTGTAGGAGAGAACCACCCTCCCTGCTCTGCCTCCCCTGTCAGGAATAGGCAAGGTCAGTGACCATGACCAAATATGTTAGCAGCCCAGGTTGTCACTGAGGACAGATGGCCTCCCAAGGTCCCGTGATAGGCAGGTGGTAACACAAACTCGGCCTTTCTGGTGCTTGGGGGCTGAGTGCTGTTCTAGGACACATGTGCATGCACTGAAGGACACCACGCTACATTAAGGCCAAGGAAGTAGAGGGGCTCTGTGATGCCGCAGGTTGGAATTTCCCACGCATATTCATGGGCTCAGCAGAAGCCTCTCTCCTGTTTACTGCCCCCCATGTTGCAAATGCTTTAAATGAAGGTTAGCAAACCAAGCAGCCTATGACAGGGCAGGGTAGGGGCAGGCAGGTGTGCAGGCCTGCATCTCCCTTACTCTGCTTATGATCTCCATAGAGACAGAGTAGAGCTTTGGGAAACACAGGATTTAGAGGAGCCCAGCCAATGCCCAACACCCGAATCTGTTTACAAAAGATAGGGTAGGGTCCTGTCTCTCCATCACAAGCAGGATCCTTACAGGAACTTGTGACCTTCATTTGGGGTGAGTGGGACAAGTCATGCTCTGATCTGTTACAGATCATAGGATAGTAGATACCACTGTCAATCAACTCAGCAGGAAACTCATCTTCTGACAATAGCAGGACCCCAAAGACTCCAGACAAGAGCCCAGCATACTCCGGAGAGAACTCATGCCTACTCAGGAAAACAAGTGGTAATGACCCCAGGAGAACACCACACTGTCCATCCACAGCCATGGGCGGGGCCTCTCGGGACAGAAGCACTAGAATGGGGCCCTGTTCTGCATTTGCAAAACACAAGTCCTCGGTTCTTCTCACTACACACACTGGTTGCATATGCTGCTCCTAAAGGGACACCTGTCTCCAGAGACAACGATCAAGGGGCTCTGGGCTGAGGGATGTTGGTAAGAAGTTCTGCATTCTCTGGGTAGGATGAGAAGCCCTAATTATACCCATTGGGCCCCAGGCAACCAAAGGTGAACCTTAAATGCATCATTTAGAAAAAGAAGCTAGGCATAGAGGCCACACAGTGATAGACTCACTGTGAGGAACCCTTCAGGGCACACACAGTCTCCGAGACAGGAAGCAGGTGAGTGACAACCAGAAGACTGGGCAGAGGCAGGGGCGGGACCGATGACATCGGCCTCCTTCTGACATGCCAAGAGGTTCCGAAACTAGGCAGTGGTGAAGAAGGTGACTGGGTGTGCAGGATGTCACTCCCTTGTGCACTTCAGCAGGCTAATCCTGCTGCTATTTGAAGTCTATCCCAGAAAAGCAAAGCAGAGTTAGCAGTCACTGGGCCAGGAGGCCTAGGCTCTGAGCCTGCTGGTCCTGCATGGCTACAAGACCCCAGCAGATGAGTGTTAGCCACACTTTGGTTTCCTGGTCCCAACAGGTGCCCACCCAAGATAGGCCTGGACAGCTAATGCCCACAGAGGTTCCTGGGAGGAAGAATAGGTTCATGTTAGCTATCATTTTACAATGCACAGGATTCCCTGGATTGAGGCAGAATGGGCCCCCAAAACTCTATACACACAATGGGGCAGTATGCATACATTCAGCAAACACTACCTCACCAAGACCTCTGTGCCCATGTATGTGCCTTTTCAGTGACATGACCTGACATGGTGATCTCTGTCCCCACAGACAAAACAGGCATGGC
The DNA here is from genome assembly GCF_021556685.1 of Rattus norvegicus. Classification (NCBI taxonomy): domain Eukaryota; kingdom Metazoa; phylum Chordata; class Mammalia; order Rodentia; family Muridae; genus Rattus; species Rattus norvegicus. The sequence goes on along the minus strand of NC_141534.1, from coordinate 212,281,223 downwards.
TTTCATGTAGCCCTTGTGCCCATAAGGCTGTCCCCCTTGCCAGCCTTTGGACTCACTGTTCTTACTACCTGGCTACCTGCCCTCCTCCCCTGTATCCATCTGGGTCCCCTCACTCCCTTTAGGTTTTTGATTGTGTCCACTCCCCAGAAGCAGCTTCATGTTCCCAGCATTGGCCGGTGTCCCTAGGTGTCATCTAGCTCCCTGTTGTGATTCTAGGTATAGTGTCTAGCAGTTTTTGCTGAATGAGTGACTCCAGAGCTGTCTGCGTGTCAGACGCCACCAAAAGAGAGATGACTAAGCTAGGAGGAGGGCAAGAGGGGGTAGACAGATACACAGAGAAGTTCATCACAACTGAGTGGGTTCATCTGTGATGGGAGATGTGAGGCTCTCTCTGGGAACAGGGAGCATAAGAGCTTTGCTGGAAGCATGAGATGCAGGCTCTCATAGTGGGGTCTTGTAGGATGAGTAGGAGTTTATCAGGTAGAGAAGAAAGGCCTGGAGATGGAATTGTCATCACAGTGGCAATACACACTAATAATTAGTGTGAGGTGTTTCATCCCTTTCTACCATCATCAATAAAGTTGATTGGTACAGGAAAGCCCCATTCGCTGGTGTGTCCTTGGCTCAGAGGAAGCAGCTGTGAGTGCATATGGCTTCAAAGGCTGAAGCAGCCACACTCTGCCCTGTAAGGATGAAGCCTGGGCAGCTGTAGCCTAGGAGACGGGAGGCTGGCCAGGTGAACTGGGGCATAGAGCTCCTCTACGACTGTTGAAACAGAAGAGTGTGGAGCTTGTGGGAGAAGAAGTAAGGAGAAAGAACTAGGTAGGTGTAGGGCTCAGCCACCACAAAGGTGTGTGTGTGTGTGTGTGTGTGTGTGTGTGTGTGTGTGTGTGTGTGTGTGTGTGTGTGTGTTTCCCCGTGCACGCACATGCCCGTGTTCAGAGAGACCTTGAGTTGGATTAGCTGGTGGGGGGAGGAGGATGGGGGATGGGGATAGGGATGGGAGGGTAGGACACAGAGATCGAGGGCTGGAGTCCTGCTGCCCTGGCTGTTGTAAGGCACCCACTAGCGTAGCTGCCACGTGGGAAGGAGCAGCCTTGGAACCTGACACTTCCAAGCAGTTGTCAGAAACCTCTAACCCTGGTACAAGAGAAGCCACAGAATGTGGGTGCTGTACTGCTGGAGAGGAGCCCCTGTCCAGGGAACAGGAGGGGCAGCCTGAAGCTACTTGCCCAGCCTAGCATGGGGTGAGACACAGATGGCCTTCACCCACATGGCACAGAGCAGGAGCCCTTCTATTGTGTCCTGCTGAGGTGGGTGGGCTGGGAATGACACAGGCATGGTCCTTCTCTGGCTGTCGCCTCCTCCTGCCCACAGAGGATGCTCTACCCAGGACTCAGACAGGAGTGATGGCCTGGAGTTGGGACCCAGGAGGTGTGCCGAGGCCTTCCCTAGGCCCAGTGGGAAGGAAGAACTCTGTAAGAACTGTGATGTGGCTGTGCACTGGTGGCGGGTGTATTTTGAGCATCATGGGGAATGGGGTAGGGGGTAGGGCAGTCTGTGTTGCCCTGGAGATGGCTGCAGGCCATGGCACATCTGTGCTCAGCTAGAGGCTGAGGAGATGGCTCAGTCAGTAATGTGCTTGACTTGTAAGCGTGAGAACCCGAGTCTGATGCTCGGAACCCACGTTAAAATGCCAGCTGTGGTGGAAATGTGCTTATCCCCCTACTGCCACTGAAGCAGAGACAAAAGGATCCTGAGGCTCACCAGTCAGCCTAGCCTAGCAGGCCAGGGAGACACCTTGGTGGATGGCATTCCTGAAGATGACACCCAAGGCTGAACTCTGGTCTCCGCGGGTTCACGTGCACTCATACCTGCTCCAGATCACGGTCGCGGGTGTGAACGGTGGTGCACATGGTGGCTGTGGAGGTGGGAAGCCCGCGGGATGACTCGGCTCTCAATGCTCTGGATCAGTGACAGGACGAGCAGTCGCTGCATGAGGCTCTGGGCGACAGAGCACTGCCAGGCTGAAGGCAAAGACGCTTGCATCCTATGGGTGCAAGAGGTTCGAATTCCCATCTGGGCCACAGAGCCACATCTGGGCCACAGGAAGGTATGTAGCAGGGCCAAATCTACACAGAAATGGCTGGCTGTGTGGGGACCCTGGGTAAAGAAAGCAGAATGCTACCTTGGTGCCTCCTCCAGGAAGGAGGGTGTGCAGTCCCACACAGAAGCTTCAGACTTAGTGTCTGCTCTAATTCATTTTGGTCAGTCCAGACCCAGAATCTCCTACAGTTTTGGCACAGCCATGGCTGTCCTCTGGACAGTCTTCTGAAGGGGTGATGTACCTGTCCCTCCTGGAGGCAGGACTCCAGCTGATCAATGGCTGTCACCTCGCCAAAGCCACACCCTCGACAGAGGGAGAAGCTGGATGATAACAAAAGTACAGGACACTGTGTCAAGGCTTCCAGTAATATCCAGGGTCATCCAGATGCTGGGGCTGGAAGCCTGCTCCTTGCTTGTCACCCTAAAGGGCACCTAAGATTTTACAGTGAGGACAAGGGTGCTAAAGGCCTGGGAGGAACATGGCAAAGGTCACTGGGGTCCCTCAGACTAACAGAAAGGTGCTGTGGCAGACCACAAAGGTGGTGTAGTGAACTCAGCCACCCAATCAGGGAGCTGGGCTTTTAGGCAAGAGGAAATTGGTGGCAGATACAACCTCAGTGTGTGAAGGACACCAAAGAAACAAGGATTTCCCAAATGTCCCAAGCACAGCCATGCATTGTCCTGTCAGAGCAGCTCTCATTCAGGGAAGGGACTCTGGGTTCAGGTATCAAACATGTACTTGGTAGGAAAGAGTAAGAGGGGTAGAGTGGCAGCTCAACCCTCTGCTGGTGGAGACTCTGGGCAACCACATGCTCACCAGAGTGGAGTCTCCATGGTGGCAGGACTTGTGTCTGATTCTCTCTGTTTTCTGCATCTAGAACAGTGCCTGGCATACTGTTGGTACTCGATACATGCTGAGTAAAGGGAATACAGCAGACACCTCTGAATCACAGACCACACTCCTGTAAATTAACACTAAATACCTTGCACCAGGTTCCCGTGATGACACAAAGGAAGGTCTCTGGGACGCATGCAGTAGGTGCTCACTGAACCAACTCAGTCTCCCTCATTCTGCGGTGCCATAGCGGACTTCAACCTCATGAGAGGATTTCCCACTTTGCCTCAAGTCCCTGCAGACTAGTGCTCCTTTCTATGTCTCCTCCATTCTGCTGTAAACAAAAGTGCGGCCTCCCCATCCCCTGTGGCAATGGCGTCAGAGGAGCAGGGATGGAAGCATCCCTCTCCTCCTCCTCGCCCCCACCCTCAGTTGATAGGCTCCAGTGAGCAGCATCAGCCCTGGTTTATTTTTAATCACACGATTACCCTGGGTCTTTGTCACTGAAACAGTTTAATTGGGAGCTGCATCCTCCTACGGCAGGGTGGTGGGGGCAAACTGCAGCCAGCATACCCAGTGACAGAGTGCCAAGGAACAGGGCCTTGGGCTGGCCCCTTCCGGATCAAGTTCTGGCATCGGAAGCCAGCCTGGTCTCCAGAGGAAGTCAGGGACACGCTAAGGCACCCTGGAACTCTGTCCCTTATGGAGCTTTAGGTGCAGTCAAGTTCCATCCACTCATATGGATCATGGAGACAGATGGGAACTGAGACCATTCTGAGGAACGTGAAGGGGAAGGAATGAAAGTTACCATTATCTATCCATTCATACATCTATCCATCCATGCATAGATCATAGATCTGTGTGTCTGTCCAAAGATCTACCCACCTATCTATGCACTCATCCATCCTTCCATCCACTCATCCACACATCTGCCATCCATTTATCTAGCCATCTACTATGCATCTATCCACTTGTCCATTCATCTACCCACCCACACTCCATTCATCCATCCACTCACCCAGCCATCCCTCCAATCCACCCAGCCAGCCACCTAGCCAGCCACCTAGCCATCAATCTACCCATCTTTCATCAATCCCTTCACCCATTCACACATCTATCCTTGTAACCACATACTATCCATCCATTACCCATCCATCCATGTATCTATTTACCATCCATCCATCTGTCCATATGCTATGGATCCATCTATCCATTCACACACCTACTCATGCATCTATCCATTCATATACATCCAGTCCACCCACCCAGCCATGCATGAATCCATCCATCTACTCATCTATCCACCCACCCATTCACACATCCATCTACTCATCTATCCACCCACCCATTCACACATCCACTCATATGTCTATATACCAAGCATCCACCCATTTTCACTAATTCATTCATCCATCTACCTATCGATTGATGTATGCATCCATTCACCTGTCCACACATCCATCTCCTCGCTCATCTACCCATCTATCCACCCACACTTCTATCCATCCGTTGATTCTCCAGTCCATTCCTTCATCTATCCAGTGTTATACCTTGCTGTTAACGTTATAGTCTACCTTGTCTGGACCGCTTCTCCTGAGCTTGGCACAAAATGGAGGAGTCCTGTTTCTTAGGAGGGCTTCCTCTTCTCTGCCTGATCTGGGTCGATTGGTTCAAGTTCCTGGAATGCCTCTCCATGCAAATGAGGTATTCCCAAAACCTTAAATCTCAGTCAGTGAAACTTCACCCTAAAAAGAACCCCTTTCACCTCTCCAAGGTTCATATATATAGCTCTTGATTCACCCTGACTAAAGTGTATGAGAATACCATCTGAAAGAACTGTTTATTGAATGGCATCTAAAAGAACTGTAACAATGAAATATTTGGAGGAGAGCTCCCACCACCACATGTTATGGACTTCGCTTTATCCTTTCTCTCCTGGCATGTATCTGGTCACAGAACTTGGCTCTACTCCATCCTTCGTGTGCAGCAGCTTCTTCCAAGGGGAAGAAGCAAAAAAAAAAAAATGGAACCACATCCATTCATTTATTTATTCTTTAATCCATCCATCCATCCATCCATCCATCCATCCATCCATCCATCCATCCATCCATCCTAGATATTCCCCCATAGTACACCGTAAGCCTCCTTCCACTGTTAGGCCGATTCAAGTTCTGAAAGGTGTCACCTGCTTGTTCCATTTATCTATCTATCCATCCTACCCATCCATGCACCCATCTATCCCTCTGTCCCTAGTTATATGTTCATCGATTCCATCTTCCTTCATCCTTCCATCCATTGCATTCGTCTATCCATTTCATTCTGTACCTAATCCATCTAGTCACCTCTTTCCGTGTGTCCACACATCTACCCACCAACTCTTCACTGCGCACCCATGCTTTCTAACATTAAGCCCCTCCTTTTCCAAGAGGCTGCCTCCCCACTGTTACCATTTGTCCAGATGCTTTCTAAATCCCCCTCCAATGCTGTTGACTTGTCCCTTGCCAGATTTCTAATGTTTTCTCTGTCTCACTCATCATGTGACCTCAGCACCCTTGAGAGGTCACAGACTAAGAGAATCGTGTGTGTGTGTGTGTGTGTGTGTGTGTGTGTGTGTGTGTGTGTGTATGAGAGAGAGAGGGGGGGAGGGAGGGAGGGAGGGAGGGAGGGAGAGAGAGAGAGAGAGAGAAAGAGAGAGAGAGAGAGAGAGAGAGAGAGAGAGAGAGAGAGAGAGAGAGAGAGAGAGAGAGAGAGAGAGTTGGGCCCTACTGCCTGTGAATTCTCAGTAAGTGGCCATCAGAAGAGCTACCTGGTTGTCCTGAGGAGACAAAGACAGAGCAAGGAGCTCAAAACAAAGAGGCTCCACCTCGTGGGGCCCTTGGCTTCAGGATGTAGGCTTTGGGGATGGGGACCACAAAAGTTCTGTTTGTGCACATTGTCCAGGGTTCCTCCTTGTTCAGCTGCACCTTGCCAAGTCTCCACTTCCTCATCTGTAATGTGTGAGTATGGCGTCTACCTCGATAGGAAATTGTGCTGGTGGTGGCCATCTGTCCCCCTGGGCAGCTCCAGGTTTTTACAGTCTTCTACTAGAGGCTGCTGCTTGCCCCTGTACCACATCCATTCGGTAGCCAGGATCTAGACAGTCTGCAGTACTCTGTGTAGCACAGCTCTTTTCCTTCTCCTGGAGAGCTCCTATGCCGTCTTCAGAACTGAGGTAGTGTCACCCGCTGTGGCAGTCACAGTCTCCAGGCTCTCTTCTCCCCCACCTCTCTCTCCATCTCCCTTTCCCCCTCTCTTCCTCCCGCTCTCTGTTTTTCACCATCTAGCCTTAAAGTTTGAAGGTGAAGTGCAGGAAGTAAGCTGAGCATTCTCCCCTCTGCTCCCTGATCTGAGGTGTGAGCAGCCTTATGCTCCCACAGCCACAGAGCTATACATGGCTGCCATGCCTCCCCTGCCTCGGTGGACTATATGTCTCCAAACCTGAGCTAGGATAACTCTCCCTTCCTTGAGTCACTCCTTGTCAGGCCAAGTATTTGTTCACAGTGATAAGAAAAGTAACCGTAACACCAGGCACAAGGATGCAGTGTGTTACCCCTTGTCCTTCAGGTACCATCATGGATCCCGGCCCACCCTGCCCAGTTAGCCTGTCCCCAGGCCACCATGCATTGTGGATGCTAGCTTGGGAATGTATTTCCACATCTTCCTTTTATCAGGAATGAGCTGTAGCAATAGCCCCAGTTGCTCTCTCTCTCTCTCTCTCTCTGAGCCTTAGGAACTTGTCGAGCCCTAGTCCTCATGCCTGCATGATCCTCAGCCTGTGATGCCTTCTGGCCCTCGAAAGCTGCTCAACCCTGGCCTAGACCCTCATCCACACCCACCCTCACCTTACACTTGTGTTACTTCAGCAGGGCCCCAGCAGCCACGGAGGAAGAGTCAAGGGTAAGCTAAACCCAGGGTTAGCCTCTCATGAACAGACAGACTCTTTCAGCCTGGGGTCTCAAGGCTCTCTTGCTGTTTCCCAAACCCATGTTCAGACGAGAAGGCAAACTGAATAGATTTTGTCCATAAACACAGTGAGAGCCCATCAAACATCTGCAAGAGTATGGTACCCTGAGTCCTCCATGTAGAAACATAGGATGCAGACCCTCCCTCCTGGACTCTGCTATGGTGTCCAACATTTTACAGGGCCCTCATGGGGTTACATAAGGCTCTGCTGTGGGATGCCTTCATGGTCCTGTCCTCTGCCAGTATATTCGTGAGTGGACCCATCCTCATCCTCAGACACTTCCCACAGGACCATATGTGAGAAAAGCTCTCTCAACAGGCATGAGTAAGTGAAGTACCGTGAAGTGAGGTCACTCAGGATTAAGCAGGTTGACCCTGATGACAACAGCAAGTGTCCTCCTAGGAGAGCAAGAGGGGCTCATACAGAGAAAGTGAAGTCAGGAGAGAATCAAGGTAGGAGGCTAGGGGATGCAGCCACAGTCTGAGGAAACTTGGACCCTCTAGGGGCTAAGTAAGAGACAGAAAGAGCCACTCAAGGGGGATGTGGGCCCTCTTGTTATAGGGTCAATTCATTAGCCTTAAAGTTCAAAATCTATGCCATTTGGGCCTTCCCCTCATCCACAGTCATTTGCTTCACCAGTCCCTGGAAACTCCTGTGTCATCCAAGGATTAGGGAATAGATCAGTGACAGAAGGCACTTGAAGATTCAGAGCTCACCCTATCCATAAGCCCATACTTCTGGCTACTACACTGTCCAGGAAAGATGCCTGCACCTCATGGAGTCTCTCCACAGCCCACCCTCCTGGCTGCATCCTCTGTTCTGTATTCCTGAGTGTGACACCTTCTCTGGCTAATCCTTTCTCTTCTACGGCATCAGAGACCCAGGCCTCAGCCCCGCCACACTTCATCCTCCTGTTCTCTTTACTCTGAGCTGAGCATTCACCTCTTTCACTACATGGGCTTCTGGTCTCATCTTCCAGGCTCTAGAGCAGGGTCCCCACCACACAGCTGACCACAGCTGGACCTGTCCTGAGTCTGGCTTTCTCCGTACAGAAGCTCAACTGTTCTACCTGCATACCATGAAAACCCAGCAAGTGACACATTTGCATGCTATTTTAAATCACCTTCCCAAGAGCCTTCTACAGAATTCTAATGTCCACAGACCATGTCCTTCATCTGTTTACAGCTGAGCAGAGGGAGGCTCGGTGATGAGCTCAAGGTCACACATGGCCCGAGGTCAGCAGTAGAGGGGGCTTTGATCTTGGAAGCCACCTGCTTTGCTCTCCTGAAGAGCCTGTAGCAGCCCCTGACTTAGAGCTCTGAATTCACAATGAGGAAAACCAGTTTGCATTTATAAAACCCCACTTCAGATACCAGACCAGTGACACAGGGTGACACGTGAGATGGTTTGGCACTGTCCAACTGCCACTCTCCTCCATCTATAGTTTCCTGGCTGTAGGAGGGCTCCTTGGTGTGGAGTGATGCTTTTCTTTGATGTGCCAGTACCTGACTTTCACTGAGGGTCAATGGAGTGCAGTCAGCCCCTCTCTATGCTCCTGGGCAGTAAATCACAGTAAGAGAAAAGATGGCTGCGGAATGCTTTCAGGGAAGCTTATCCTCCTAACCGGTTGCCCGCATAACTGATTCCCTGTGAATCCCTCCGTGAAATACAGCAACAATCATGTCAACTCCAGGGACCCTAGGCTCCATGGGAGACATCTGCAAAGCCTGGGACTTGTGGCCATAGCTCAGGCTAAGCCACAAGGATATGTGTCAAACCCTTTGCAGGACCTCCTTGAATTAGAACAGCCTAACAAGCAGCCATTTCCCCAGAGTTAGGGTATAACCCCAGAGCCCAGAAGAAACCCACCCGTGCCCACACATGCCTCCCCATGGGGTTCCTCTTCCCGGAGGTAGACCTCAGACACACTGCCCCCATGTACTGCCCACCACTTGGTTACCCAGCACTATGCCTGGCACAGTAGATGCCAAGAGCCATCGGAGGTGGATGTAGAATGGGATGGGGAGGAGGCAGGACCACTATGAGGATCCTGAGTGGAAGTAGTCTGGTGTCACCTTACCCACCCACTCTATCTCTTGGTTAGAAAACCAGAGAATTTGTCTGAGGTTCACACAAAGGAGAAAGATCCCAGTTCTTGGTGCCTAGCGTCTAGCTTTGAGAAGCTCTTTTGGTCCCCAGAACTTCAAGCTGCTCCCAAGGTCCCCACCAGCAAATCCAGCCACACTTAGAGGAGGGACAGAATAGTATGTTTATACCACATACATCAAAGAGATGCTGCAATGGTAAGGCCACAAGCACAGCAAGCCCCAGGGGCGAGAGTCTCTGAACATGGGGTCTGAACTAGTCAACTCTGTCAACTTGACACAACTGAGAATGATCTGAGAAAGAAGTCTCCATTGAGGAGTTGCCTGGATCAGATTAACCTTTGGGCATATCTATGGGGGATTGCCTTGACTGTTAATTAACCCAGCCCATTGTGGGTGGCATCATTCCCTACGAGGGGTCTTCAGACCTGTATAGGAACAGAGAAGGCTCCTTCAGAGAAGCAAGCAAGCAGGGATTTATATATTTTCTTTGCTATTTTACTGTGGACATGGTGCAACAGGCTTCTTGAATTCCTGCCTTAATTTACCCAGAATTATGGCCCGTAAGTAAAAACATCCTTTCCTCCCCAATATTGTTTTTGTCAGGGTGATTAATTACAACCACAGAAGTGAAACTAGAACAATGTCTCTTTGGCTAGAGTGGGTAGATCAAGAGCAGGCAGCCATGTGACTGCCTAGGTATGGCTCTCTTCCACAGCTGGTGTAGATGCCTCCTGGTCTCTGATGGTCCATTAGAGACTACTGGCAGAGCCAGGGAGAGAAACATATGAAAAGATCAAAGAGAAACTCATAAGTGTCTGGGTGCCTAGTTTTCTCATCATGCTGCCTGGAGACTGTCCCGGAATGAAATGAGGAGGTAGTAGACAGTCCTGGGCCTAAGCTTGGAGTAACTCCTTGCTGTCTGATGATACAAGTCTGAAGGCCTAAGTACAATTGCGGAACCAGGTAAGGGTGGAGGAGAGTTTATTTCCACAAAGTTGCCCTTTGACTGTCGCAGTGCACATCTACATCATAATAATAATAATAATAATGATAATAATAATGATAATAATAATAATAATTATCCCCAGCCCCATGGTTCCAAAGCTGTTGTTGAAGAACCGTCTAAGAAAGGCTCTGCAGCCTCATGTTTACTGGGGGATTCTGCCATACATCCCTTGCCTTTTCTGCCTTGATGGACTGGGTTTTCTGAACTGTGAGCAAACTAAACCCTTCCTCCTTTATGTTACTCCTCGCCAGACATGTGGTCACAGCAATGAGAAAAACAACAACACGTGACAGTGCCTTGATACCAAAACAGACGGAGGCATGAGAAAAGGAAACACCATGAGAGGATAACAAAGGAGGTTTGCAACTCTGAAGCTAGCCTGGGCTACATGGCAAGAGGCTGTCTTAAAAACAGAAAAGGAAAAAAAATGCTATCATTTTTACAAAACTAAATACAAAGACTCTCACCAAAATCCTAGGAAGTGAAATGCAGCAGCACAGAAAGGGGGTAATGTGTCACAGTCAAGTCCAGCTTATCCCAGGAGTGCAAGTTCGCTTCCGTGCAGGTCCGCTGTACCATAACAGCCCAGGAGCTTCACATCCCAACCGATCCATTTTAAGTTAAAATTAAATAAACTGAAGGTGCACAGAGTACTCCTGACTTCTGGCATCCGCCATTGAAGTCACACAGCACACCATACTGCAGGGCTGGCTGTCGTCTCTGCAACTACAGACTCACTGCAAACTGCATTCACCACTATTGCCCTGCACTGCGGAAGTTCACACATGTCCCACCTCACCAGTACAGGACTTACAATTCAGAAGACTGTGTCTCCTGAGTACCTATTGCTTCCATGACACACACACACACACACACACACACACACACACACACACACACACACACACACACACACACCGTTAACTGAGGCGTGTCTAGCTTGAAGTCCAGTGGATATAAACTACTTTATAAACAAATGAAGGAAAATGGGTTTCTACCCAGGACTCCAGACCACATGCCTGAGGAAGTTCCTGGCACCACCATGGAGCGCCTGGTCACAGACCTTTTGATGCGGTCATATAGAGCCAGGACATGGGTCCACATCCCACAAGTAGGTTTTATGAGGCCTGGGAAAGACCCAGACTCAGCAGGCAAAGCATAGGTTTTGAATCATCAGACCTGTGAGGACCTGAGTAGTAGTGGGACCAGTGACATCAATGGATATAAGATCCAGGTGCCCAGCCAGTGGGACCCCCCAAGACACATCTTGTTTCCCACACACATCAGCTTCTGGGGCTGGCAGTACCAATGTGTACCATGAGAATGAACACATCTCTGGATATGGAGAGGCGCTGACTATGGGGACATTTTAGGTCTCCAAGGACACACTACTAATCCCAGAGTGATAGTAACTATGAGGTCAGGCTACTAACAAGATGATGATGATGATGATGATGATGATGATGATGATGATAGTAATAAATAAAATAATAATAATAATAAAATAAATGAACATTTGGTATCAGCAGTGACATAGCTGAAGTGCAGTCAGCCCTGGGCACCCACAGGTTATACATGCAGTGATCCAAACAGCTACATATAGAAAATATTGAACAAAATGCTGTGGACAAAGAGATTTGAGTGACATGGCGAAGGGCTGGGTTAAAGTACATGCTGTACAGACATGCGACCCACATCCACATCGCCATAGCCAGACATAGTGGCACATGCCTATAATCCCAGCCCTAGGAAGAAGAGATGGGTGGGTCTTGGGGGCTTGCCGGTCAGACGGTGTAGTGGAATCTGTGATTCCAGGCTCAGTGAGCGACCCTGTCCTTTTTTTTTTAAATTGTATTTTTCTTATTTACATTTCAAATGTTATCCCCTTTCCCAGTTTCCCCCCCAGTACCCCACTATTCTATCCCCCTGTTTCTATGAGGGTGTTCCTACCCACCCACCCACCTATTGTCTCCTACCTCTCCACCCTGGCATTCCCTACACTGGGACATCAAGCCTTCATAGAACCAAGAGCATCTCCTCCCATTGATACAGTTAAGAACATTGTCTGTTCTTCCAAAGGTCCTGAGTTCAATTTCCAGCAACCATCTGCAATGGGATCTGATGCCCTCTCCTGGTGTGTCTGAAGAGAGCAACAGTGTACTCACATACATAAAACGAGAGACCCTGTCTTAAAACATGAGGTGGAGAGGGATTAAAAAAGATACTAACATTGACCTCTGGCCTCTGGATGCACATGGGTCTGTACCCCACAGCCCCTACACCTACACCAATACAACCCAATGTTAAGTGCTACAAGCTGTGAAGAGCTGACTCACAATGTATGGGAAGACTGGGAAACACACACACAAGCAGTAGGCCATTTCCTATAGGAGACTTGGCATCTGTGGAATTTGTTCCCTGGGGTCCTGGAGCTTATCCCCTGAGGATGCCAGCAAACAAGTTTTGGAATGCCTTGCCCATGCCCTGTTTGTAATAACCACTACCATCACGCCAGTGTGTGGGGCGGGTACAGAGTGCTGGTGACCTCTCCTGCCTGCTCGGATGATGCTAACAAGTAAACCTGGCAGTTCCGGGGGTGGGGGTGGGGGTACTGAGGCACTGAGAGGACATGTGCCCTTATGAGAGATCACACACTGGCTGACGTTGAAGATGAGTTTGGATCTGGGTAAACGAGTCCAGCTACCCACCCAGGCTGACTGGCCATCATCACTTCACTGGCCAGGCTGCTCCAGAGAGGAAGCTGGCTGGAGGCTGTGTGGACACACATCTGCACCCTCTCAGCTTTCTTTCTGTGGTACAAAGGTATGTAGGTATCCCTGCTGATCCCTCCAACATCACTTCCTACAGACACCCATGATTCCACACCTGAAACAAAGTCAGAGTCCCTCTTGGTGTGTCCCCATCTCAGCCTGGGTCTGTGGAGACAGCAGCATGATCTGGGTGTAGCTGGCAAGACTAGGTGCTTCTCCCTAAATGTCTTCCCACTGGGTTTCTTAGCATAGGCTGGTCCCTGATGCTCTTCAGAAGTCAGGCTGGCCACCATCTCTTCTTTGGTTTCTGCACCCAGAGCCTGCCATCTAGTGGCAAGAAGGGGGACATGCATCAGGGAGCTGGCATCCACTAAGGACAGGGATTAAAGTTTGGCAGCCTCCTTAGGAGGGCAGGGGTCAGAGGTGGGGGGCTAGGGGTGAGGGTGAGGTGGATGGGGGTGGGTGGGAGGGATGTATGTGCAACCTTGGGCAGCCACTGAACCTCTCTGTGCTTTACCACCATTGTTGGTTAGGTCTGCAGCCCCAGTGTAAAAGTCATATATGTCGCACCCTCAGTCTTCCAGAAGCCAGTGCACTGGGCAAAGCTGGAAACCTTCCTGACTTAACACAGGCACCTCTCTTTCCTTCTGGGGTTGAGGGAAGCTGCCTCCCTAGATGTCCAGGTTGTATTTATAAAGATTATTGGGAAATGCATGAGTAGCCATGTGGCCTTCCTGAGCCTTGAAAGTCCTTTGGTGATACATGGGCAATATGGAGTTAAGGGTAGTAGTCATGGGCAACTCTGAAAATGCCCATGATGGAGTCCTGGAGTGCACCGAGGTGAGCTGGGGAGTGAGAGGGGGGACCTTCCCCCTGCATGGTGCAGTGAGGGAA